>NW_027094284.1:0-136697 GCF_029207755.1 Chamaea fasciata | reverse complement strand
AAGGTGCCTGATGTCAGTTTGTAGGAGGCCTTTGGCCCTCCAAGGGAAGCCAGGCTTCCAGCTTGTGGCAGCTTGCATCTGGAAGAAATGCTGTTCCGTTTGGGATTGTCGGTGGCCGAGGCCTGGTGCCCGGCAGAGGGAGTTGTGCACAAAGGATGGCCTGTTTCCAGGGGTAAGTAAAGTCAGCTGCCCAGGTGCCTGATGTCAGTTTGTAGTAGGCATTTGGCTTTTCAAGGGAAACTAGTCTTCCAGCTGTGGGCAGCTTGCATCTGGAAGAAATCCTGTTCCATTCGGGATTGTAGGTGGCCGAGGTTAGGTGCCCGGCAGAGGGAGTTGGGCACAAATGATGGGCCTGTTTCCAGGGGGTAAGTAAAGTCAGCTGCCCAGGTGCCTGATGTCATTTTGTAGGAGGCCTTTGGCCCTCCAAGGCAAGCATGTCTTCCAGATTGTGGCAGCTTGCATCTGGAAGAAATCCTGTTCCATTCGGGATTGTAGGTGGCCGGAGGCCGAGGTGCCCGGGCGGCAGAGGGGAGTTGGGCACAAAGGATGGCCTGTTTCCAGGGGTAAGTAAAGTCAGCTGCCCAGGTGCCTGATGTCAGTTTGTAGGAGGCCTTTGGCCCTCCATGGGAAGCCAGGCTTCCAGCTTGTGGCAGCTTGCATCTGGAAGAAATCCTGTTCCGTTCGGGAATTTACGTGGCCGAGGCCAGGTGCCCGGCGGACGGAGTTGGGCACAAAGGATGGCCTGTTTCCAGGGGTAAGTAAAGTCAGCTGCCCAGGTGCCTGATGTCAGTTTGCAGGTGGCTATTGTTTCTCCATGGGATGCCAGGCTTCCAGCTTGTGGCTGCTTGCATCTGGAAGTAATCCTGTTCCGTTCGGGATTGTAGGTGTCCGAGGCCAGGTGCCCGGCAGAAAGAGTTGGGCACAAAGGATGGCCTGTTTCCAGGGGTAAGTAAAGTCAGCTGCCCAGGTGCCTGATGTCAGTTTGTAGGAGGCCTTTGGCCCTCCAAGGGAAGCCAGTCTTCCAGTTTGTGCAGCTTGCATCTGGAAGAAATCCTGTTCCATTCGGGATTGTAAGGTGGCCGGAGCCGGGGTGCCCTGCTGAGGGAGTTGGGCATAAAGATGGCCTGTTTCCAGGGGTAAGTAAAGTCAGCTGCCCAGGTGCCTGATGTCAGTTTGTAGGAGGCCTTTGGCCCTCCAAGGCAAGCAAGTCTTCCAGTTTGTGGCAGCTTGCATCTGGAAGAAATCCTGTTCCATTCGGGAGTGTAGGTGGCCGAGGCCTGGTGCCTGGCAGAGGGAGTTGGGCACAAATGATGGCCTGTTTCCAGGGGGTAAGTAAAGTCAGCATGCCCAAGGTGCCTGATGTCAGTTTGTAGGAGGCCTTTGGCCCTCCATGGGAAGCCAGGCTTCCAACTTGTGGCAGCTTGCATCTGGAAGAAATCCTGTTCCGTTCGGGATTGTAGGTAGCCGAGGCCAGGTGCCCGGCAGAGGAAATTGGGCACAAAGGATGGCCTGTTTCCAGGGGTAAGTAAAGTCAGCTGCCCAGGTGCCTGATTTCAGTTTGTAAGAGGCCTTTGGCCCTCCAAGGGAAGCCAGGCTTCCAGCTTGTGGCAGCTTGCATCTGGAAGAAATCCTGTTCCGTTTGGGATTGTAGGTGGCCGAGGCCAGGTGCCCGGCAGAGGGGAGTTGGGAACAAAGGATGGCCTGTTTCCAGGGGTAAGTAAAGTTAGCTGCCAAGGTGCCTGATGTCAGTTTGTAGGAGGCCTTTGGCCCTCCAAGGGAAGCCAGGCTTCCAGCTTGTGGCAGCTTGCATCTGGAAGAAATCCTGTTCCGTTTGGGATTGTCGGTGGCCGAGGCCTGGTGCCCGGCAGAGGGAGTTGTGCACAAAGGATGGCCTGTTTCCAGGGGTAAGTAAAGTCAGCTGCCCAGGTGCCTGATGTCAGTTTGTAGTAGGCATTTGGCTTTTCAAGGGAAACTAGTCTTCCAGCTGTGGCAGCTTGCATCTGGAAGAAATCCTGTTCCATTCGGGATTGTAGGTGGCCGAGGTTAGGTGCCCGGCAGAGGGAGTTGGGCACAAATGATGGCCTGTTTCCAGGGGTAAGTAAAGTCAGCTGCCCAGGTGCCTGATGTCATTTTGTAGGAGGCCTTTGGCCCTGCAAGGGAAGCTAGTCTTCCAGTTTGTGGCAGCTTGCATCTGGAAGAAATCCTGTTCCGTTCGGGATTGTAGGTGGCCGAGGCCAGGTGCCCGGCAGAGGGAGTTGGGAACAAAGGATGGCCTGTTTCCAGGGGTAAGTAAAGTTAGCTGCCCAGGTGCCTGATGTCAGTTTGTAGGAGGCCTTTGGCCCTCCAAGGGAAGCTAGTCTTCCAGTTTGTGGCAGCTTGCATCTTAAAGAAATGCTGTTCTACCCATGATTGTAGGTGGCCAAGGCCAGGTGCCCAGCAGAGGGAGTTGGGCACAAATGATGGCCTGTTTCCAGGGGTAAATAAAGTCAGCTGCCCAGGTGCCTGATGTCAGTTGGTAGGAGGCCTTTGGCCCTCCAAGGGAAGCTAATCTTCCAGTTTGTGGCAGCTTGCATCTGGAAGAAATCCTGTTCCGTTTGGGATCGTAGGTGACCGAGGCCTGGTGCCCGGCTGTGGGAGTTGGGCACAAATGAGAACCTGTTTCCAGGGGTAAGTAAAGTCAGCTGCCCAGGTGCCTGATGTCAGTTTGTAGGAGGCCTTTGGCCCTCCATGGGAAGCCAGGCTTCCAGGTTGTGGCAGCTTGCATCTGGAAGAAATCCTGTTCCGTTCGGGATTATAGGTGGCCGAGGCCAGGTGCCCGGCAGACGGAGTTGGGCACAAAGGATGGCCTGTTTCCAGGGGTAAGTAAAGTCAGCTGCCCAGGGGCCTGATGTCAGTTTGCAGGTGGCTATTGTTCCTCCATGGGATGCCAGTCTTCCAGCTTGTGGCTGCTTGCATCTGGAAGTAATCCTGTTCCGTTCGGGATTGTAGGTGTCCGAGGCCAGGTGCCCGGCAGAGGGAGTTGGGCACAAAGGATGGCCTGTTTCCAGGGGTAAGTAAAGTCAGCTGCCCAGGTGCCTGATGTCAGTTTGTAGGAGGCCTTTGGCCTTCCAAGAGCAGCCAGGCTTCCACCTTGTGGCAGCTTGCATCTGGAAGAAATCCTGTTCCGTTCGGGATTGTAGGTGGCCTAGGCCAGGTGCCCGGCAGAGGGAGTTGGGCACAAATGATGGCCTCTTTCCAGGGGTTAGTAAAGTCAGCTGCCCAGGTGTCTGATGTCAGTTTGTAGCAGGCCTTTGGCCCTCCATGGGAAGCCTGGCTTCCAGCTTGTGGCAGCTTGCATCTGAAAGAAATGCTGTTCCGTTCGGGATTGTAGGTGGCCAAGGCCAGGTGCCCGGCAGAGGGAGTTGGGAACAAAGGATGGCCTGTTTCCAGGGGTAAGTAAAGTTAGCTGCCGAGGTGCCTGATGTCAGTTTGTAGGAGGCCTTTGGCCCTCCAAGGGAAGCTAGTCTTCCTGTTTGTGGCAGCTTGCATCTGGAAGAAATGCTGTTCTGCTCGGGATTGTAGGTGGCCGAGGCCTCGTGCCTGGCAGAGGGAGTTGGGCACAAATGATGGCCTGTTTCCAGGGGTAAGTAAAGTCAGCTGCCCAGGTGCCTGATGTCAGTTTGTAGGAGGCCTTTGGCCCTCCATGGGAAGCCAGGCTTCCAGCTTGTGGCAGCTTGCATCTGGAAGAAATGCTGTTCCGTTTGGGATTGTAGGTGGCCGAGGCCAGGTGCCCGGCAGAGTAAGTTAGGAACAAAGGATGGCCTGTTTCCAGGGGTAAGTAAAGTTAGCTGCCAAGGTGCCTGATGTCAGTTTGTAGGAGGCCTTTGGCCCTCCAAGGGAAGCCAGGCTTCCAGCTTGTGGCAGCTTGCATCTGGAAGAAATGCTGTTCCGTTTGGGATTGTCGGTGGCCGAGGCCTGGTGCCCGGCAGAGGGAGTTGTGCACAAAGGATGGCCTGTTTCCAGGGGTAAGTAAAGTCAGCTGCCCAGGTGCCTGATGTCAGTTTGTAGTAGGCATTTGGCTTTTCAAGGGAAACTAGTCTTCCAGCTGTGGCAGCTTGCATCTGGAAGAAATCCTGTTCCATTCGGGATTGTAGGTGGCCGAGGTTAGGTGCCCGGCAGAGGGAGTTGGGCACAAATGATGGCCTGTTTCCAGGGGTAAGTAAAGTCAGCTGCCCAGGTGCCTGATGTCATTTTGTAGGAGGCCTTTGGCCCTCCAAGGCAAGCATGTCTTCCAGATTGTGGCAGCTTGCATCTGGAAGAAATCCTGTTCCATTCGGGATTGTAGGTGGCCGAGGCCAGGTGCCCGGCAGAGGGAGTTGGGCACAAAGGATGGCCTGTTTCCAGGGGTAAGTAAAGTCAGCTGCCCAGGTGCCTGATGTCAGTTTGTAGGAGGCCTTTGGCCCTCCATGGGAAGCCAGGCTTCCAGCTTGTGGCAGCTTGCATCTGGAAGAAATCCTGTTCCGTTCGGGAATTTACGTGGCCGAGGCCAGGTGCCCGGCGGACGGAGTTGGGCACAAAGGATGGCCTGTTTCCAGGGGTAAGTAAAGTCAGCTGCCCAGGTGCCTGATGTCAGTTTGCAGGTGGCTATTGTTTCTCCATGGGATGCCAGGCTTCCAGCTTGTGGCTGCTTGCATCTGGAAGTAATCCTGTTCCGTTCGGGATTGTAGGTGTCCGAGGCCAGGTGCCCGGCAGAAAGAGTTGGGCACAAAGGATGGCCTGTTTCCAGGGGTAAGTAAAGTCAGCTGCCCAGGTGCCTGATGTCAGTTTGTAGGAGGCCTTTGGCCCTCCAAGGGAAGCCAGTCTTCCAGTTTGTGGCAGCTTGCATCTGGAAGAAATCCTGTTCCATTCGGGATTGTAGGTGGCCGGAGCCGGGTGCCCTGCTGAGGGAGTTGGGCATAAAGATGGCCTGTTTCCAGGGGTAAGTAAAGTCAGCTGCCCAGGTGCCTGATGTCAGTTTGTAGGAGGCCTTTGGCCCTCCAAGGCAAGCAAGTCTTCCAGTTTGTGGCAGCTTGCATCTGGAAGAAATCCTGTTCCATTCGGGAGTGTAGGTGGCCGAGGCCTGGTGCCTGGCAGAGGGAGTTGGGCACAAATGATGGCCTGTTTCCAGGGGTAAGTAAAGTCAGCTGCCCAGGTGCCTGATGTCAGTTTGTAGGAGGCCTTTGGCCCTCCATGGGAAGCCAGGCTTCCAACTTGTGGCAGCTTGCATCTGGAAGAAATCCTGTTCCGTTCGGGATTGTAGGTAGCCGAGGCCAGGTGCCCGGCAGAGGAAATTGGGCACAAAGGATGGCCTGTTTCCAGGGGTAAGTAAAGTCAGCTGCCCAGGTGCCTGATTTCAGTTTGTAAGAGGCCTTTGGCCCTCCAAGGGAAGCCAGGCTTCCAGCTTGTGGCAGCTTGCATCTGGAAGAAATCCTGTTCCGTTTGGGATTGTAGGTGGCCGAGGCCAGGTGCCCGGCAGAGGGAGTTGGGAACAAAGGATGGCCTGTTTCCAGGGGTAAGTAAAGTTAGCTGCCAAGGTGCCTGATGTCAGTTTGTAGGAGGCCTTTGGCCCTCCAAGGGAAGCCAGGCTTCCAGCTTGTGGCAGCTTGCATCTGGAAGAAATCCTGTTCCGTTTGGGATTGTCGGTGGCCGAGGCCTGGTGCCCGGCAGAGGGAGTTGTGCACAAAGGATGGCCTGTTTCCAGGGGTAAGTAAAGTCAGCTGCCCAGGTGCCTGATGTCAGTTTGTAGTAGGCATTTGGCTTTTCAAGGGAAACTAGTCTTCCAGCTGTGGCAGCTTGCATCTGGAAGAAATCCTGTTCCATTCGGGATTGTAGGTGGCCGAGGTTAGGTGCCCGGCAGAGGGAGTTGGGCACAAATGATGGCCTGTTTCCAGGGGTAAGTAAAGTCAGCTGCCCAGGTGCCTGATGTCATTTTGTAGGAGGCCTTTGGCCCTCCAAGGCAAGCAAGTCTTCCAGATTGTGGCAGCTTGCATCTGGAAGAAATCCTGTTCCATTCGGGATTGTAGGTGGCCGAGGCCAGGTGCCCGGCAGAGGGAGTTGGGCACAAATGAGAACCTGTTTCCAGGGGTAAGTAAAGTCAGCTGCCCAGGTGCCTGATGTCAGTTTGTAGGAGGCCTTTGGCCCTCCATGGGAAGCCAGGCTTCCAGCTTGTGGCAGCTTGCATCTGGAAGAAATCCTGTTCCGTTCGGGAATTTACGTGGCCGAGGCCAGGTGCCCGGCAGACGGAGTTGGGCACAAAGGATGGCCTGTTTCCAGGGGTAAGTAAAGTCAGCTGCCCAGGTGCCTGATGTCAGTTTTCAGGTGGCTATTGTTTCTCCATGGGATGCCAGGCTTCCAGCTTGTGGCTGCTTGCATCTGGAAGTAATCCTGTTCCGTTCGGGATTGTAGGTGTCCGAGGCCAGGTGCCCGGCAGAAAGAGTTGGGCACAAAGGATGGCCTGTTTCCAGGGGTAAGTAAAGTCAGCTGCCCAGGTGCCTGATGTCAGTTTGTAGGAGGCCTTTGGCCCTCCACGGGAAGCCAGTCTTCCAGTTTGTGGCAGCTTGCATCTGGAAGAAATCCTGTTCCATTCGGGATTGTAGGTGGCCGGAGCCGGGTACCCTGCTGAGGGAGTTGGGCATAAAGATGGCCTGTTTCCAGGGGTAAGTAAAGTCAGCTGCCCAGGTGCCTGATGTCAGTTTGTAGGAGGCCTTTGGCCCTCCAAGGCAAGCAAGTCTTCCAGTTTGTGGCAGCTTGCATCTGGAAGAAATCCTGTTCCATTCGGGAGTGTAGGTGGCCGAGGCCTGGTGCCTGGCAGAGGGAGTTGGGCACAAATGATGGCCTGTTTCCAGGGGTAAGTAAAGTCAGCTGCCCAGGTGCCTGATGTCAGTTTGTAGGAGGCCTTTGGCCCTCCATGGGAAGCCAGGCTTCCAGCTTGTGGCAGCTTGCATCTGGAAGAAATCCTGTTCCGTTCGGGATTGTAGGTAGCCGAGGCCAGGTGCCCGGCAGAGGAAATTGGGCACAAAGGATGGCCTGTTTCCAGGGGTAAGTAAAGTCAGCTGCCCAGGTGCCTGATTTCAGTTTGTAAGAGGCCTTTGGCCCTCCAAGGGAAGCCAGGCTTCCAGCTTGTGGCAGCTTGCATCTGGAAGAAATCCTGTTCCGTTTGGCATTGTAGGTGGCCGAGGCCTGGTTCCCGGCAAAGGGAGTTGGGCACAAAGATGGCCTGTTTCCAGGGCTAAGTAAAGTCAGCTGCCCAGGTGCCTGATGTCAGTTTGTAGGAGGCCTTTGGCCCTGCAAGGGAAGCTAGTCTTCCAGTTTGTGGCAGCTTGCATCTGGAAGAAATCCTGTTCCGTTCGGGATTGTAGGTGGCCGAGGCCAGGTGCCCGGCAGAGGGAGTTGGGAACAAAGGATGGCCTGTTTCCAGGGGTAAGTAAAGTTAGCTGCCCAGGTGCCTGATGTCAGTTTGTAGGAGGCCTTTGGCCCTCCAAGGGAAGCTAGTCTTCCAGTTTGTGGCAGCTTGCATCTTAAAGAAATGCTGTTCTGCCCATGATTGTAGGTGGCCAAGGCCAGGTGCCCAGCAGAGGGAGTTGGGCACAAATGATGGCCTGTTTCCAGGGGTAAATAAAGTCAGCTGCCCAGGTGCCTGATGTCAGTTGGTAGGAGGCCTTTGGCCCTCCAAGGGAAGCAAGTCTTCCAGTTTGTGGCAGCTTGCATCTGGAAGAAATCCTGTTCCGTTCGGGATTGTAGGTGGCCGAGGCCAGGTGCCCGGCAGAGGGAGTTGGGCACAAATGATGGCCTGTTTCCAGGGGTTAGTAAAGTCAGCTGCCCAGGTGTCTGATGTCAGTTTGTAGCAGGCCTTTGGCCCTCCATGGGAAGCCTGGCTTCCAGCTTGTGGCAGCTTGCATCTGGAAGAAATGCTGATCCGTTCGGGATTGTAGGTGGCCGAGGCCAGGTGCCCGGCAGAGGGAGTTGGGAACAAAGCATGGCCTCTTTCCAGGTATAAGTAAAGTTAGCTGCAGAGGTGCCTGGTGTCAGTTTGTAGGAGGCCTTTGGCCCTCCAAGGGAAGCTAGTCTTCCAGTTTGTGGCACCTTGCATCTGGAAGAAATCCTGTTCCATTCGGGAGTGTAGGTGGCCGAGGCCTGGTGCCTGGCAGAGGGAGTTGGGCACAAATGATGGACTGTTTCCAGGGGTAAGTAAAGTCAGCTGCCCAGGTGCCTGATGTCAGTTTGTAGGAGGCCTTTGGCCCTCCATGGGAAGCCAGTCTTCCAGCTTGTGGCAGCTTGCATCTGGAAGAAATCCTGTTCCGTTCTGGATTGTAGGTGGCCGAGGCCTGGTGCCCGGCAGAGGGAGTTGGGCACAAAGATGGCCTGTTTCCAGGGGTAAGTAAAGTCAGCTGCCCAGGTGCCTGATGTCAGTTGGTAGGAGGCCTTTGGCCCTCCATGGGAAGCCAGGCTTCCAGCTTGTGGCAGCTTGCATCTGGAAGAAATCCTGTTCCATTTGGGATTATAGGTGGCCGAGGCCAGGTGCCCGGCAGAGGGAGTTGGGCACAAATGATGGCCTGTTTCCAGGGGTAAGTAAAGTCAGCTGCCCAGGTGCCTGATGTCAGTTTTTAGGAGGCCTTTGGCCCTCCAAGGGAAGCCAGTCTTCCAGTTTGTGGCAGCTTGCATCTGGAAGAAATCCTGTTCCATTCGGGATTGTAGGTGGCCGAGGCCTGGTGCCCGGCAGAGGGAGTTGGGCACAAAGATGTCCTGTGTCCAGGGGTAAGTAAAGTCAGCTGCCCAGGTGCCTGATGTCAGTTTGTAGGAGGCCTTTGGCCCTCCAAGGGAAGCTAGTCTTCCAGTTTGTGGCAGCTTGCATCTGGAAGAAATCCTATTCCGTTCGGGATTGTAGGTGGCCGAGGCCAGGTGCCCGGCAGAGGGAGTTGGGAACAAAGGATGGCCTGTTTCCAGGGGTAAGTAAAGTTAGCTGCCCAGGTGCCTGATGTCAGTTTGTAGTAGGCCTTTGGCCCTCCATGGGAAGCCTGGCTTCCAGCTTTTGGCAGCTTGCATCTGGAAGAAATCCTGTTCCGTTCGGGATTGTAGGTGGCCGAGGCCAGGTGCCCGGCAGAGGGAGGTGGGCACAAATGATGGCCTGTTTCCAGGGGTAAGTAAAGTCAGCTGCCCAGGTGCCTGATGTCAGTTTGTAGGAGGCCTTTGGCCCTCCAAGGGAAGGAAGTCTTCCAGTTTGTGGCAGCTTGCATCGCGAAGAAATCCTGTTCCGTTCGGGATTGTAGGTGGCCGAGGCCAGGTGCCCGGCAGAGGGAGTTGGGAACAAAGGATGGCCTGTTTCCAGGGGTAAGTAAAGTTAGCTGCCCAGGTGCCTGATGTCAGTTTGTAGGAGGCCTTTGGCCCTCCAAGGGAAGCTAGTCTTCCAGTTTGTGGCAGCTTGCATCTGGAAGAAATCCTGTTCCGTTCGGGATTGTAGGTGTCCGGAGCCGGGTGCCCTGCTGAGGGAGTAGGGAACAAATGATGGCCTGTTTTCAGGGGTAAGTAAAGTCTTCTGCCCAGCTGCCTGATGTCAGTTTGCAGGTGGCTATTGTTCCTCCATGGGAAGCCAGGCTTCCAGCATGTGGCTGCTTGCATCTGGAAGAAATCCTGTTCCGTTCGGGATTGTAGGTGGCCGAGGCCAGGTGCCCGGCAGAGGGAGTTGGGAACAAATGATGGCCTGTTTTCAGGGGTAAGTAAAGTCAGCTGCCCAGGTGCCTGATGTCAGTTTGTAGGAGGCCTTTGGCCCTCCAAGGGAAGCAAGTCTTCCAGTTTGTGGCAGCTTGCATCGCGAAGAAATCCTGTTCCGTTCGGTATTGTAGGTGGCCGAGGCCAGGTGCCCGGCAGAGGGAGTTGGGCACAAATGATGGCCTGTTTCCAGGGGTAAGTAAAGTCAGCTGCCCAGGTGCCTGATGTCAGTGTGCAGGTGGCTATTGTTCCTCCATGGGAAGCCAGGCTTCCAGCTTGTGGCTGCTTGCATCTGGAAATAATCCTGTTCCGCTCGGGATTGTAGGTGGCCGAGGCCTGTTGCCCGGCAGAGGGAGTTGGGCACAAAGGATGGCCTGTTTCCAGGGGTAAGTAAAGTCAGCTGCCCAGGTGCCTGATGTCAGTTTGTAGCAGGCCTTTGGCCCTCCAAGGGAAGCTAATCTTCCAGTTTGTGGCAGCTTGCATCTGGAAGAAATCCTGTTCCGTTTGGGATCGTAGGTGACCGAGGCCAGGTGCCCGGCTGTGGGAGTTGGGCACAAATGAGAACCTGTTTCCAGGGGTAAGTAAAGTCAGCTGCCCAGGTGCCTGATGTCAGTTTGTAGGAGGCCTTTGGCCCTCCATGGGAAGCCAGGCTTCCAGGTTGTGGCAGCTTGCATCTGGAAGAAATCCTGTTCCGTTCGGGATTATAGGTGGCCGAGGCCAGGTGCCCGGCAGACGGAGTTGGGCACAAAGGATGGCCTGTTTCCAGGGGTAAGTAAAGTCAGCTGCCCAGGTGCCTGATGTCAGTTTGCAGGTGGCTATTGTTCCTCCATGGGATGCCAGTCTTCCAGCTTGTGGCTGCTTGCATCTGGAAGTAATCCTGTTCCGTTCGGGATTGTAGGTGTCCGAGGCCAGGTGCCCGGCAGAGGGAGTTGGGCACAAAGGATGGCCTGTTTCCAGGGGTAAGTAAAGTCAGCTGCCCAGGTGCCTGATGTCAGTTTGTAGGAGGCCTTTGGCCTTCCAAAAGCAGCCAGACTTCCAGCTTGTGGCAGCTTGCATCTGGAAGAAATCCTGTTCCGTTCGGGATTGTAGGTGGCCGAGGCCTGGTGCCTGGCAGAGGGAGTTGGGCACAAATGATGGCCTCTTTCCAGGGGTTAGTAAAGTCAGCTGCCCAGGTGTCTGATGTCCGTTTGTAGCAGGCCTTTGGCCCTCCATGGGAAGCCTGGCTTCCAGCTTGTGGCAGCTTGCATCTGGAAGAAATGCTGTTCCGTTCGGGATTGTAGGTGGCCAAGGCCAGGTGCCCGGCAGAGGGAGTTGGGAACAAAGGATGGCCTGTTTCCAGGGGTAAGTAAAGTTAGCTGCCGAGGTGCCTGATGTCAGTTTGTAGGAGGCCTTTGGCCCTCCAAGGGAAGCTAGTCTTCCTGTTTGTGGCAGCTTGCATCTGGAAGAAATGCTGTTCTGCTCGGGATTGTAGGTGGCCGAGGCCTCGTGCCTGGCAGAGGGAGTTGGGCACAAATGATGGCCTGTTTCCAGGGGTAAGTAAAGTCAGCTGCCCAGGTGCCTGATGTCAGTTTGTAGGAGGCCTTTGGCCCTCCATGGGAAGCCAGGCTTCCAGCTTGTGGCAGCTTGCATCTGGAAGAAATGCTGTTCCGTTTGGGATTGTAGGTGGCCGAGGCCAGGTGCCCGGCAGAGGGAGTTAGGAACAAAGGATGGCCTGTTTCCAGGGGTAAGTAAAGTTAGCTGCCAAGGTGCCTGATGTCAGTTTGTAGGAGGCCTTTGGCCCTCCATGGGAAGCCAGGCTTCCAGCTTGTGGCAGCTTGCATCTGGAAGAAATGCTGTTCCGTTTGGGATTGTCGGTGGCCGAGGCCTGGTGCCCGGCAGAGGGAGTTGTGCACAAAGGATGGCCTGTTTCCAGGGGTAAGTAAAGTCAGCTGCCCAGGTGCCTGATGTCAGTTTGTAGTAGGCATTTGGCTTTTCAAGGGAAACTAGTCTTCCAGCTGTGGCAGCTTGCATCTGGAAGAAATCCTGTTCCATTCGGGATTGTAGGTGGCCGAGGTTAGGTGCCCGGCAGAGGGAGTTGGGCACAAATGATGGCCTGTTTCCAGGGGTAAGTAAAGTCAGCTGCCCAGGTGCCTGATGTCATTTTGTAGGAGGCCTTTGGCCCTCCAAGGCAAGCAAGTCTTCCAGATTGTGGCAGCTTGCATCTGGAAGAAATCCTGTTCCATTCGGGATTGTAGGTGGCCGAGGCCAGGTGCCCGGCAGAGGGAGTTGGGCACAAAGGATGGCCTGTTTCCAGGGGTAAGTAAAGTCAGCTGCCCAGGTGCCTGATGTCAGTTTGTAGGAGGCCTTTGGCCCTCCATGGGAAGCCAGGCTTCCAGTTTGTGGCAGCTTGCATCTGGAAGAAATCCTGTTCCGTTCGGGATTATACGTGGCCGAGGCCAGGTGCCCGGCAGACGGATTTGGGCACAAAGGATGGCCTGTTTCCAGGGGTAAGTAAAGTCAGCTGCCCAGGTGCCTGATGTCAGTTTGCAGGTGGCTATTGTTTCTCCATGGGATGCCAGGCTTCCAGCTTGTGGCTGCTTGCATCTGGAAGTAATCCTGTTCCGTTCGGGATTGTAGGTGTCCGAGGCCAGGTGCCCGGCAGAAAGAGTTGGGCACAAAGGATGGCCTGTTTCCAGGGGTAAGTAAAGTCAGCTGCCCAGGTGCCTGATGTCAGTTTGTAGGAGGCCTTTGGCCCTCCAAGGGAAGCCAGTCTTCCAGTTTGTGGCAGCTTGCATCTGGAAGAAATCCTGTTCCATTCGGGATTGTAGGTGGCCGGAGCCGGGTGCCCTGCTGAGGGAGTTGGGCATAAAGATGGCCTGTTTCCAGGGGTAAGTAAAGTCAGCTGCCCAGGTGCCTGATGTCAGTTTGTAGGAGGCCTTTGGCCCTCCAAGGCAAGCAAGTCTTCCAGTTTGTGGCAGCTTGCATCTGGAAGAAATCCTGTTCCATTCGGGAGTGTAGGTGGCCGAGGCCTGGTGCCTGGCAGAGGGAGTTGGGCACAAATGATGGCCTGTTTCCAGGGGTAAGTAAAGTCAGCTGCCCAGGTGCCTGATGTCAGTTTGTAGGAGGCCTTTGGCCCTCCATGGGAAGCCAGGCTTCCAGCTTGTGGCAGCTTGCATCTGGAAGAAATCCTGTTCCGTTCGGGATTGTAGGTAGCCGAGGCCAGGTGCCCGGCAGAGGAAATTGGGCACAAAGGATGGCCTGTTTCCAGGGGTAAGTAAAGTCAGCTGCCCAGGTGCCTGATTTCAGTTTGTAAGAGGCCTTTGGCCCTCCAAGGGAAGCCAGGCTTCCAGCTTGTGGCAGCTTGCATCTGGAAGAAATCCTGTTCCGTTTGGGATTGTAGGTGGCCGAGGCCTGGTTCCCGGCAAAGGGAGTTGGGCACAAAGATGGCCTGTTTCCAGGGGTAAGTAAAGTCAGCTGCCCAGGTGCCTGATGTCAGTTTGTAGCAGGCCTTTGGCCCTCCAAGGGAAGCTAATCTTCCAGTTTGTGGCAGCTTGCATCTGGAAGAAATCCTGTTCCGTTTGGGATCGTAGGTGACCGAGGCCTGGTGCCCGGCTGTGGGAGTTGGGCACAAATGAGAACCTGTTTCCAGGGGTAAGTAAAGTCAGCTGCCCAGGTGCCTGATGTCAGTTTGTAGGAGGCCTTTGGCCCTCCATGGGAAGCCAGGCTTCCAGGTTGTGGCAGCTTGCATCTGGAAGAAATCCTGTTCCGTTCGGGATTATAGGTGGCCGAGGCCAGGTGCCCGGCAGACGGAGTTGGGCACAAAGGATGGCCTGTTTCCAGAGATAAGTAAAGTCAGCTGCCCAGGGGCCTGATGTCAGTTTGCAGGTGGCTATTGTTCCTCCATGGGATGCCAGTCTTCCAGCTTGTGGCTGCTTGCATCTGGAAGTAATCCTGTTCCGTTCAGGATTGTAGGTGTCCGAGGCCAGGTGCCCGGCAGAGGGAGTTGGGCACAAAGGATGGCCTGTTTCCAGGGGTAAGTAAAGTCAGCTGCCCAGGTGCCTGATGTCAGTTTGTAGGAGGCCTTTGGCCTTCCAAGAGCAGCCAGGCTTCCAGCTTGTGGCAGCTTGCATCTGGAAGAAATCCTGTTCCGTTCGGGATTGTAGGTGGCCTAGGCCAGGTGCCCGGCAGAGGGAGTTGGGCACAAATGATGGCCTCTTTCCAGGGATTAGTAAAGTCAGCTGCCCAGGTGTCTGATGTCAGTTTGTAGCAGGCCTTTGGCCCTCCATGGGAAGCCTGGCTTCCAGCTTGTGGCAGCTTGCATCTGAAAGAAATGCTGTTCCGTTCGGGATTGTAGGTGGCCGAGGCCAGGTGCCCGGCAGAGGGAGTTGGGAACAAAGGATGGCCTGTTTCCAGGGGTAAGTAAAGTTAGCTGCCGAGGTGCCTGATGTCAGTTTGTAGGAGGCCTTTGGCCCTCCAAGTGAAGCTAATCTTCCAGTTTGTGGCAGGTTGCATCTGGAAGAAATCCTGTTCTGTTTGGGATCGTAGGTGACCGAGGCCTGGTGCCCGGCTGTGGGAGTTGGGCACAAATGAGAACCTGTTTCCAGGGGTAAGTAAAGTCAGCTGCCCAGGTGCCTGATTTCAGTTTGTAGCAGGCCTTTGGCTCTCCAAGTGATGCTAGTCTTCCTGTTCAATGCAGCTTCCATCTGGAAAAAATCCTATTCCGTTCAAGATTGTAGGTTCCCGAAGCCGGGTGCCCGGCAGAGGGACTTGGGCACAAAGGATGGCCTGTTTCCAGGGGTAAGTAAAGTCAGCTGCCCAGGTGCCTGATGTCAGTTTGTAGGAGGCCTTTGGCCCTCCATGGGAAGCCAGGCTTCCAGCTTGTGGCAGCTTGCATCTGGAAGAAATGCTGTTCCGTTTGGGATTGTAGGTGGCCGAGGCCAGGTGCCCGGCAGAGTAAGTTAGGAACAAAGGATGGCCTGTTTCCAGGGGTAAGTAAAGTTAGCTGCCAAGGTGCCTGATGTCAGTTTGTAGGAGGCCTTTGGCCCTCCAAGGGAAGCCAGGCTTCCAGCTTGTGGCAGCTTGCATCTGGAAGAAATGCTGTTCCGTTTGGGATTGTCGGTGGCCGAGGCCTGGTGCCCGGCAGAGGGAGTTGGGCACAAAGGATGGCCTGTTTCCAGGGGTAAGTAAAGTCAGCTGCCCAGGTGCCTGATGTCAGTTTGTAGTAGGCATTTGGCTTTTCAAGGGAAACTAGTCTTCCAGTTTGTGGCAGCTTGCATCGCGAAGAAATCCTGTTCCGTTCGGGATTGTAGGTGGCCGAGGCCTGGTGCCCGGCAGAGGGAGTTGGGCACAAATGATGGCCTGTTTCCAGGGGTAAGTAAAGTCAGCTGCCCAGGTGCCTGATGTCAGTTCGTAGGAGGCCTTTGGCCCTTCAAGGGAAACTAGTCTTCCAGTTTGTGGCAGCTTGCATCTGGAAGAAATCCTGTTCCATTCGGGATTGTAGGTGGCCGAGGCCAGGTGCCCGGCAGAGGGAGTTGGGCACAAAGGATGGCCTGTTTCCAGGGGTAAGTAAAGTCAGCTGCCCAGGTGCCTGATGTCAGTTTGTAGGAGGCCTTTGGCCCTCCATGGGAAGCCAGGCTTCCAGCTTGTGGCAGCTTGCATCTGGAAGAAATCCTGTTCCGTTCGGGAATTTACGTGGCCGAGGCCAGGTGCCCGGCGGACGGAGTTGGGCACAAAGGATGGCCTGTTTCCAGGGGTAAGTAAAGTCAGCTGCCCAGGTGCCTGATGTCAGTTTGCAGGTGGCTATTGTTTCTCCATGGGATGCCAGGCTTCCAGCTTGTGGCTGCTTGCATCTGGAAGTAATCCTGTTCCGTTCGGGATTGTAGGTGGCCGAGGCCAGGTGCCCGGCAGAAAGAGTTGGGCACAAAGGATGGCCTGTTTCCAGGGGTAAGTAAAGTCAGCTGCCCAGGTGCCTGATGTCAGTTTGTAGGAGGCCTTTGGCCCTCCAAGGGAAGCCAGTCTTCCAGTTTGTGGCAGCTTGCATCGGGAAGAAATCCTGTTCCATTCGGGATTGTAGGTGGCCGGAGCCGGGTGCCCTGCTGAGGGAGTTGGGCATAAAGATGGCCTGTTTCCAGGGGTAAGTAAAGTCAGCTGCCCAGGTGCCTGATGTCAGTTTGTAGGAGGCCTTTGGCCCTCCAAGGCAAGCAAGTCTTCCAGTTTGTGGCAGCTTGCATCTGGAAGAAATCCTGTTCCATTCGGGAGTGTAGGTGGCCGAGGCCTGGTGCCTGGCAGAGGGAGTTGGGCACAAATGATGGCCTGTTTCCAGGGGTAAGTAAAGTCAGCTGCCCAGGTGCCTGATGTCAGTTTGTAGGAGGCCTTTGGCCCTCCATGGGAAGCCAGGCTTCCAGCTTGTGGCAGCTTGCATCTGGAAGAAATCCTGTTCCGTTCGGGATTGTAGGTAGCCGAGGCCAGGTGCCCGGCAGAGGAAATTGGGCACAAAGGATGGCCTGTTTCCAGGGGTAAGTAAAGTCAGCTGCCCAGGTGCCTGATTTCAGTTTGTAAGAGGCCTTTGGCCCTCCAAGGGAAGCCAGGCTTCCAGCTTGTGGCAGCTTGCATCTGGAAGAAATCCTGTTCCGTTTGGGATTGTAGGTGGCCGAGGCCAGGTGCCCGGCAGAGGGAGTTGGGAACAAAGGATGGCCTGTTTCCAGGGGTAAGTAAAGTTAGCTGCCAAGGTGCCTGATGTCAGTTTGTAGGAGGCCTTTGGCCCTCCAAGGGAAGCCAGGCTTCCAGCTTGTGGCAGCTTGCATCTGGAAGAAATCCTGTTCCGTTTGGGATTGTCGGTGGCCGAGGCCTGGTGCCCGGCAGAGGGAGTTGTGCACAAAGGATGGCCTGTTTCCAGGGGTAAGTAAAGTCAGCTGCCCAGGTGCCTGATGTCAGTTTGTAGTAGGCATTTGGCTTTTCAAGGGAAACTAGTCGTCCAGCTGTGGCAGCTTGCATCTGGAAGAAATCCTGTTCCATTCGGGATTGTAGGTGGCCGAGGTTAGGTGCCCGGCAGAGGGAGTTGGGCACAAATGATGGCCTGTTTCCAGGGGTAAGTAAAGTCAGCTGCCCAGGTGCCTGATGTCATTTTGTAAGAGGCCTTTGGCCCTCCAAGACAAGCAAGTCTTCCAGATTGTGGCAGCTTGCATCTGGAAGAAATCCTGTTCCATTCGGGATTGTAGGTGGCCGAGGCCAGGTGCCCGGCAGAGGGAGTTGGGCACAAAGGATGGCCTGTTTCCAGGGGTAAGTAAAGTCAGCTGCCCAGGTGCCTGATGTCAGTTTGTAGGAGGCCTTTGGCCCTCCATGGGAAGCCAGGCTTCCAGCTTGTGGCAGCTTGCATCTGGAAGAAATCCTGTTCCGTTCGGGAATTTACGTGGCCGAGGCCAGGTGCCCGGCAGACGGAGTTGGGCACAAAGGATGGCCTGTTTCCAGGGGTAAGTAAAGTCAGCTGCCCAGGTGCCTGATGACAGTTTTCAGGTGGCTATTGTTTCTCCATGGGATGCCAGGCTTCCAGCTTGTGGCTGCTTGCATCTGGAAGTAATCCTGTTCCGTTCGGGATTGTAGGTGTCCGAGGCCAGGTGCCCGGCAGAAAGAGTTGGGCACAAAGGATGGCCTGTTTCCAGGGGTAAGTAAAGTCAGCTGCCCAGGTGCCTGATGTCAGTTTGTAGGAGGCCTTTGGCCCTCCACGGGAAGCCAGTCTTCCAGTTTGTGGCAGCTTGCATCTGGAAGAAATCCTGTTCCATTCGGGATTGTAGGTGGCCGGAGCCGGGTACCCTGCTGAGGGAGTTGGGCATAAAGATGGCCTGTTTCCAGGGGTAAGTAAAGTCAGCTGCCCAGGTGCCTGATGTCAGTTTGTAGGAGGCCTTTGGCCCTCCAAGGCAAGCAAGTCTTCCAGTTTGTGGCAGCTTGCATCTGGAAGAAATCCTGTTCCATTCGGGAGTGTAGGTGGCCGAGGCCTGGTGCCTGGCAGAGGGAGTTGGGCACAAATGATGGCCTGTTTCCAGGGGTAAGTAAAGTCAGCTGCCCAGGTGCCTGATGTCAGTTTGTAGGAGGCCTTTGGCCCTCCATGGGAAGCCAGGCTTCCAGCTTGTGGCAGCTTGCATCTGGAAGAAATCCTGTTCCGTTCGGGATTGTAGGTAGCCGAGGCCAGGTGCCCGGCAGAGGAAATTGGGCACAAAGGATGGCCTGTTTCCAGGGGTAAGTAAAGTCAGCTGCCCAGGTGCCTGATTTCAGTTTGTAAGAGGCCTTTGGCCCTCCAAGGGAAGCCAGGCTTCCAGCTTGTGGCAGCTTGCATCTGGAAGAAATCCTGTTCCGTTTGGCATTGTAGGTGGCCGAGGCCTGGTTCCCGGCAAAGGGAGTTGGGCACAAAGATGGCCTGTTTCCAGGGCTAAGTAAAGTCAGCTGCCCAGGTGCCTGATGTCAGTTTGTAGGAGGCCTTTGGCCCTGCAAGGGAAGCTAGTCTTCCAGTTTGTGGCAGCTTGCATCTGGAAGAAATCCTGTTCCGTTCGGGATTGTAGGTGGCCGAGGCCAGGTGCCCGGCAGAGGGAGTTGGGAACAAAGGATGGCCTGTTTCCAGGGGTAAGTAAAGTTAGCTGCCCAGGTGCCTGATGTCAGTTTGTAGGAGGCCTTTGGCCCTCCAAGGGAAGCTAGTCTTCCAGTTTGTGGCAGCTTGCATCTTAAAGAAATGCTGTTCTGCCCATGATTGTAGGTGGCCAAGGCCAGGTGCCCAGCAGAGGGAGTTGGGCACAAATGATGGCCTGTTTCCAGGGGTAAATAAAGTCAGCTGCCCAGGTGCCTGATGTCAGTTGGTAGGAGGCCTTTGGCCCTCCAAGGGAAGCAAGTCTTCCAGTTTGTGGCAGCTTGCATCTGGAAGAAATCCTGTTCCGTTCGGGATTGTAGGTGGCCGAGGCCAGGTGCCCGGCAGAGGGAGTTGGGCACAAATGATGGCCTGTTTCCAGGGGTTAGTAAAGTCAGCTGCCCAGGTGTCTGATGTCAGTTTGTAGCAGGCCTTTGGCCCTCCATGGGAAGCCTGGCTTCCAGCTTGTGGCAGCTTGCATCTGGAAGAAATGCTGATCCGTTCGGGATTGTAGGTGGCCGAGGCCAGGTGCCCGGCAGAGGGAGTTGGGAACAAAGCATGGCCTCTTTCCAGGTATAAGTAAAGTTAGCTGCAGAGGTGCCTGGTGTCAGTTTGTAGGAGGCCTTTGGCCCTCCAAGGGAAGCTAGTCTTCCAGTTTGTGGCACCTTGCATCTGGAAGAAATCCTGTTCCATTCGGGAGTGTAGGTGGCCGAGGCCTGGTGCCTGGCAGAGGGAGTTGGGCACAAATGATGGACTGTTTCCAGGGGTAAGTAAAGTCAGCTGCCCAGGTGCCTGATGTCAGTTTGTAGGAGGCCTTTGGCCCTCCATGGGAAGCCAGTCTTCCAGCTTGTGGCAGCTTGCATCTGGAAGAAATCCTGTTCCGTTCTGGATTGTAGGTGGCCGAGGCCTGGTGCCCGGCAGAGGGAGTTGGGCACAAAGATGGCCTGTTTCCAGGGGTAAGTAAAGTCAGCTGCCCAGGTGCCTGATGTCAGTTGGTAGGAGGCCTTTGGCCCTCCATGGGAAGCCAGGCTTCCAGCTTGTGGCAGCTTGCATCTGGAAGAAATCCTGTTCCATTTGGGATTATAGGTGGCCGAGGCCAGGTGCCCGGCAGAGGGAGTTGGGCACAAATGATGGCCTGTTTCCAGGGGTAAGTAAAGTCAGCTGCCCAGGTGCCTGATGTCAGTTTTTAGGAGGCCTTTGGCCCTCCAAGGGAAGCCAGTCTTCCAGTTTGTGGCAGCTTGCATCTGGAAGAAATCCTGTTCCATTCGGGATTGTAGGTGGCCGAGGCCTGGTGCCCGGCAGAGGGAGTTGGGCACAAAGATGTCCTGTGTCCAGGGGTAAGTAAAGTCAGCTGCCCAGGTGCCTGATGTCAGTTTGTAGGAGGCCTTTGGCCCTCCAAGGGAAGCTAGTCTTCCAGTTTGTGGCAGCTTGCATCTGGAAGAAATCCTATTCCGTTCGGGATTGTAGGTGGCCGAGGCCAGGTGCCCGGCAGAGGGAGTTGGGAACAAAGGATGGCCTGTTTCCAGGGGTAAGTAAAGTTAGCTGCCCAGGTGCCTGATGTCAGTTTGTAGTAGGCCTTTGGCCCTCCATGGGAAGCCTGGCTTCCAGCTTTTGGCAGCTTGCATCTGGAAGAAATCCTGTTCCGTTCGGGATTGTAGGTGGCCGAGGCCAGGTGCCCGGCAGAGGGAGTTGGGCACAAATGATGGCCTGTTTCCAGGGGTAAGTAAAGTCAGCTGCCCAGGTGCCTGATGTCAGTTTGTAGGAGGCCTTTGGCCCTCCAAGGGAAGGAAGTCTTCCAGTTTGTGGCAGCTTGCATCGCGAAGAAATCCTGTTCCGTTCGGGATTGTAGGTGGCCGAGGCCAGGTGCCCGGCAGAGGGAGTTGGGAACAAAGGATGGCCTGTTTCCAGGGGTAAGTAAAGTTAGCTGCCCAGGTGCCTGATGTCAGTTTGTAGGAGGCCTTTGGCCCTCCAAGGGAAGCTAGTCTTCCAGTTTGTGGCAGCTTGCATCTGGAAGAAATCCTGTTCCGTTCGGGATTGTAGGTGTCCGGAGCCGGGTGCCCTGCTGAGGGAGTAGGGAACAAATGATGGCCTGTTTTCAGGGGTAAGTAAAGTCTTCTGCCCAGCTGCCTGATGTCAGTTTGCAGGTGGCTATTGTTCCTCCATGGGAAGCCAGGCTTCCAGCATGTGGCTGCTTGCATCTGGAAGTAATCCTGTTCCGTTCGGGATTGTAGGTGGCCGAGGCCTGGTGCCCGGCAGAGGAAATTGGGCACAAAGGATGGCCTGTTTCCAGGGGTAAGTAAAGTCAGCTGCCCAGGTGCCTGATGTCAGTTTGTAGGAGGCCTTTGGCCCTCCAAGTGAAGCTAATCTTCCAGTTTGTGGCAGGTTGCATCTGGAAGAAATCCTGTTCTGTTTGGGATCGTAGGTGACCGAGGCCTGGTGCCCGGCTGTGGGAGTTGGGCACAAATGAGAACCTGTTTCCAGGGGTAAGTAAAGTCAGCTGCCCAGGTGCCTGATTTCAGTTTGTAGCAGGCCTTTGGCTCTCAAAGTGATGCTAGTCTTCCTGTTCAATGCAGCTTCCATCTGGAAAAAATCCTATTCCGTTCAAGATTGTAGGTTCCCGAAGCCGGGTGCCCGGCAGAGGGACTTGGGCACAAAGGATGGCCTGTTTCCAGGGGTAAGTAAAGTCAGCTGCCCAGGTGCCTGATGTCAGTTTGTAGGAGGCCTTTGGCCCTCCAAGGGAAGCCAGTCTTCCAGTTTGTGGCAGCTTGCATCTTGAAGAAATCCTGTTCCGTTCGGATTTTAGGTGGCCGAGGCCTGGTGCCCGGCAGAGGGAGTTGGGCACAAATGATGGCCTGTTTCCAGGGGTAAGTAAAGTCAGCTGCCCAGGTGCATGATGTCAGTTTGTAGTAGGCATTTGGCTTTTCAAGGGAAACTAGTCTTCCAGTTTGTGGCAGCTTGCATCGCGAAGAAATCCTGTTCCGTTCGGGATTGTAGGTGGCCGAGGCCTGGTGCCCGGCAGAGGGAGTTGGGCACAAATGATGGCCTGTTTCCAGGGGTAAGTAAAGTCAGCTGCCCAGGTGCCTGATGTCAGTTCGTAGGAGGCCTTTGGCCCTTCAAGGGAAACTAGTCTTCCAGTTTGTGGCAGCTTGCATCTGGAAGAAATCCTGTTCCATTCGGGATTGTAGGTGGCCGAGGCCAGGTGCCCGGCAGAGGGAGTTGGGCACAAATGATGGCCTGTTTCCAGGGGTAAGTAAAGTCAGCTACCCAGGTGCCTGATGTCAGTTTGGAGGAGGCCTTTGGCCCTCCAAGAGCTGCCAGTCTTCCAGCTTGTGGTAGCTTGCATCTTGAAGAAATCCTGTTCCGTTTGGGATCGTAGGTGTCCGAGGCCAGGTGCCCGGCAGAAAGAGTTGGGCACAAATGATGGCCTGTTTCCAGGGGTAAGTAAAGTCAGCTGCCCAGGTGCCTGATGTCAGTTTGTAGGAGGCCTTTGGCCCTCCAAGGGAAGCCAGTCTTCCAGTTTGTGGCAGCTTGCATCTGGTAGAAATCCTGTCCATTCGGGATTATAGGTGGCCGAGGCCTGGTGCCCGACAGAGGGAATTGGGCACAAAGATGGCCTGTTTCCAGGGGTAAGTAAAGTCAGCTGCCCAGGTGCCTGATGTCAGTTTGTAGGAGGCCTTTGGCCGTGCAAGGGAAGCTAGTCTTCCAGTTTGTGGCAGCTTGCATCTGGAAGAAATCCTGTTCCGTTCTGGATTGTAGGTGGCCGAGGCCAGGTGCCCGGCAGAGGGAGTTGGGAACAAAGGATGGCCTGTTTCCAGGGGTAAGTAAAGTTAGCTGCCCAGGTGCCTGATGTCAGTTTGTAGGAGGCCTTTGGCCCTCCAAGGGAAGCTAGTCTTCCAGTTTGTGGCAGCTTGCATCTGGAAGAAATGCTGTTCTGCTCATGATTGTAGGTGGCCGAGGCCAGGTGCCCGGCAGAGGGAGTTGGGCACAAATGATGGCCTGTTTCCAGAGGTTAATAGATTCAGCTGCCCAGGTGCCTTGAATCAGTTTGTAGCAGGCCTTTGGCCCTCCATGGGAAGCCAGGCTTCCAGCTTGTGGCAGCTTGCATCTGGAAGAAATCCTGTTCCGTTCGGGATTATAGGTGGCCGAGGCCAGGTGCCCGGCAGACGGAGTTGGGCACAAAGGATGGCCTGTTTCCAGGGGTAAGTAAAGTCAGCTGCCCAGGTGCCTGATGTCAGTTTGTAGCAGGCCTTTGGCCCTCCATGGGAAGCCAGGCTTCCAGCTTGTGGCAGCTTGCATCTGGAAGAAATCCTGTTCCGTTCGGCATTGTAGGTGGCCGAGGCCAGGTGCCCGGCAGAGGGAGTTGGGCACAAATGATGGCCTGTTTCCAGGGGTTAGTAAAGTCAGCTGCCCAGGTGCCTGATGTCAGTTTGTAGGAGGCCTTTGGCCCTCCAAGGGAAGCTAGTCTTCCAGTTTGTGGCAGCTTGCATCTGGAAGAAATGCTGTTCTGCTCGGGATTGTAGGTGGCCGTGGCCACGTGCCTGGCAGAGGGAGTTGGGCACAAATGATGGCCTGTTTCCAGGGGTAAGTAAAGTCAGCTGCCCAGGTGCCTGATGTCAGTTTGTAGGAGGCCTTTGGCCCTCCAAGGGAAGCCAGGCTTCCAGCTTGTGGCAGCTTGCATCTGGAAGAAATCCTGTTCCGTTTGGCATTGTCGGTGGCCGAGGCCTGGTACCCGGCAGAGGGAGTTGGGCACAAATGATGATGATGACCTGTTTCCAGGGGTAAGTAAAGTCAGCTGCCCAGGTGCATGATGTCAGTTTGTAGTAGGCATTTGGCTTTTCAAGGGAAACTAGTCTTCCAGTTTGTGGCAGCTTGCATCGCGAAGAAATCCTGTTCCGTTCGGGATTGTAGGTGGCCGAGGCCTGGTGCCCGGCAGAGGGAGTTGGGCACAAATAATGGCCTGTTTCCAGGGGTAAGTAAAGTCAGCTGCCCAGGTGCCTGATGTCAGTTCGTAGGAGGCCTTTGGCCCTTCAAGGGAAACTAGTCTTCCAGTTTGTGGCAGCTTGCATCTGGAAGAAATCCTGTTCCATTCGGGATATTAGGTGGCCGAGGCCAGGTGCCCGGCAGAGGGAGTTGGGCACAAATGATGGCCTGTTTCCAGGGGTAAGTAAAGTCAGCTACCCAGGTGCCTGATGTCAGTTTGTAGGAGGCCTTTGGCCCTCCAAGAGCTGCCAGTCTTCCAGCTTGTGGTAGCTTGCATCTTGAAGAAATCCTGTTCCGTTTGGGATCGTAGGTGTCCGAGGCCAGGTGCCCGGCAGAAAGAGTTGGGCACAAATGATGGCCTGTTTCCAGGGGTAAGTAAAGTCAGCTGCCCAGGTGCCTGATGTCAGTTTGTAGGAGGCCTTTGGCCCTCCAAGGGAAGCCAGTCTTCCAGTTTGTGGCAGCTTGCATCTGGTAGAAATCCTGTCCATTCGGGATTATAGGTGGCCGAGGCCTGGTGCCCGACAGAGGGAATTGGGCACAAAGATGGCCTGTTTCCAGGGGTAAGTAAAGTCAGCTGCCCAGGTGCCTGATGTCAGTTTGTAGGAGGCCTTTGGCCGTGCAAGGGAAGCTAGTCTTCCAGTTTGTGGCAGCTTGCATCTGGAAGAAATCCTGTTCCCTTCGGGATTGTAGGTGGCCGAGGCCAGGTGCCCGGCAGAGGGAGTTGGGAACAAAAGATGGCCTGTTTCCAGGGGTAAGTAAAGTTAGCTGCCCAGGTGCCTGATGTCAGTTTGTAGGAGGCCTTTGGCCCTCCAAGGGAAGCTAGTCTTCCAGTTTGTGGCAGCTTGCATCTGGAAGAAATGCTGTTCTGCTCATGATTGTAGGTGGCCGAGGCCAGGTGCCCGGCAGAGGGAGTTGGGCACAAATGATGGCCTGTTTCCAGAGGTTAATAGATTCAGCTGCCCAGGTGCCTTGAATCAGTTTGTAGCAGGCCTTTGGCCCTCCATGGGAAGCCAGGCTTCCAGCTTGTGGCAGCTTGCATCTGGAAGAAATCCTGTTCCGTTCGGGATTATAGGTGGCCGAGGCCAGGTGCCCGGCAGACGGAGTTGGGCACAAAGGATGGCCTGTTTCCAGGGGTAAGTAAAGTCAGCTGCCCTGGTGCCTGATGTCAGTCTGTAGGAGGCCTTTGGCCCTCCATGGGAAGGTAGTCTTCCAGTTTGTGGCACCTTGCATCTAGAAGAAATCCTTTTTCGTTCGGGATTGTAGGTGGCCGACGCCTGGTGCCCGGCAGAGGGAGTTGGGCACAAAGGATGGCCTGTTTTCAGAGGTAAGTAAAGTCAGCTGCCCAGGTGCCTGATGTCAGTTTGTAGGAGGCCTTTGGCCCTCCAAGGCAAGCAAGTCTTCCAGTTTGTGGCAGCTTGCATCTGGAAGAAATCCTGTTCCATTCGGGATTGTAGGTGGCCGAGGCCAGGTGCCCGGCAGAGGGAGTTGGGCACAAATGATGGCCTGTTTCCAGGGGTAAGTAAAGTCAGCTGCCCAGGTGCCTGATGTCAGTTTGTAGGAGGCCTTTGGCCCTCCATGGGAAGCCAGGCTTCCAGCTTGTGGCAGCTTGCATCTGGAAGAAATGCTGTTCCGTTCGGGATTATAGGTGGCCGAGGCCAGGTGCCCGGCAGACGGAGTTGGGCACAAAGGATGGCCTGTTTCCAGGGGTAAGTAAAGTCAGCTGCCCAGGTGCCTGATGTCAGTTTGTAGCAGGCCTTTGGCCCTCCATGGGAAGCCAGGCTTCCAGCTTGTGGCAGCTTGCATCTGGAAGAAATCCTGTTCCGTTCTGGATTGTAGGTGGCCGAGGCCAGGTGCCCGGCAGAGGGAGTTGGGAACAAAGGATGGCCTGTTTCCAGGGGTAAGTAAAGTTAGCTGCCCAGGTGCCTGATGTCAGTTTGTAGGAGGCCTTTGGCCCTCCAAGGGAAGCTAGTCTTCCAGTTTGTGGCAGCTTGCATCTGGAAGAAATGCTGTTCTGCTCATGATTGTAGGTGGCCGAGGCCAGGTGCCCGGCAGAGGGAGTTGGGCACAAATGATGGCCTGTTTCCAGGGGTAAGTAAAGTCAGCTGCCCAGGTGCCTGATGTCAGTTTGTAGGAGGCCTTTGGCCCTCCATGGGAAGCCAGGCTTCCAGCTTGTGGCAGCTTGCATCTGGAAGAAATGCTGTTCCGTTCGGGATTATAGGTGGCCGAGGCCAGGTGCCCGGCAGACGGAGTTGGGCACAAAGGATGGCCTGTTTCCAGGGGTAAGTAAAGTCAGCTGCCCAGGTGCCTGATGTCAGTTTGTAGCAGGCCTTTGGCCCTCCATGGGAAGCCAGGCTTCCAGCTTGTGGCAGCTTGCATCTGGAAGAAATCCTGTTCCGTTCGGCATTATAGGTGGCCGAGGCCAGGTGCCCGGCAGAGGGAGTTGGGCACAAATGATGGCCTGTTTCCAGGGGTTAGTAAAGTCAGCTGCCCAGGTGCCTGATGTCAGTTTGTAGGAGGCCTTTGGATCTCCAAGTGATGCTAGTCTTGCAGTTTATGGCAGCTTGCATCTGGAAGAAATGCTGTTCTGCTCGGGATTGTAGGTGGCCGTGGCCACGTGCCTGGCAGAGGGAGTTGGGCACAAATGATGGCCGTTTTCCAGGGGTAAGTAAAGTCAGCTGCCCAGGTGCCTGATGTCAGTTTGTAGCAGCCTTTGGCCCTCCATGGGAAGCCAGGCTTCCAGATTGTGGCAGCTTGCATCTGGAAGAAATCCTGTTCCGTTCAGGATTGTAGGTGGCCGAGGCCAGGTGCCCGGCCAGAGGAAATTGGGCACAAGGATGGCCTGTTTCCAGGGTAAGTAAAGTCAGCTGCCCAGGTGCCTGATGTCAGTTTGTAGGAGGCCTTTGGCCCTCCAAGGGAAGCCAGGCTTCCAGCTTGTGGCTGATTGCATCTGGAAGAAATCCTGTTCCGTTTGGGATTGTCGGAGGCCGAGGCCTGGTGCCCGGCAGAGGGAGTTGGGCACAAATGATGATGATGACCTGTTTCCAGGGGTAAGTAAAGTCAGCTGCCCAGGTGCCTGATGTCAGTTTGTAGTAGGCATTTGGCTTTTCAAGGGAAACTAGTCTTCCAGTTTGTGGCAGCTTGCATCGCGAAGAAATCCTGTTCCGTTCGGGATTGTAGGTGGCCGAGGCCAGGTGTCCGGCCGAGGGAGTTGGGCACAAAGGGATGGCCTGTTTCCAGGGGTAAGTAAAGTCAGCTGCCCAGGTGCCTGATGTCAGTTTGTAGGAGGCCTTTGGCCCTCCAAGGGAAGCCAGGCTTCCAGCTTCTGGCAGCTTGCATCTGGAAGAAATCCTGTTCCGTTCGGGATTGTAGGTGGCCGGAGCCGGGTGCCCTGCTGAGGGAGTAGGGAACAAATGATGGCCTGTTCCAGGGGTAAGTAAAGTCAGCTGCCCAGGTGCCTGATGTCAGTTTGCAGGTGGCTAATGTTCCCCCATGGGAAGCCAGGCTTCCAGCTTGTGGCTGCTTGCATCTGGAAATAATCCTGTTCCGTTCGGGATTGTAGGTGGCCGAGACCTGGTGCCCGGCAGAGGGAGTTGGGCACAAAGGATGGCCTGTTTTCAGGGGTAAGTAAAGTCAGCTGCCCAGGTGCCTGATGTCAGTTTGTAGCAGGCCTTTGGCCCTCCAAGGGAAGCTAATCTTCCAGGTTTTGTGGCAGCTTGCATCTGGAAGAAATCCTGTTCCGTTCGGGATTGTAGGTGGCCGAGGACAGGTGCCCGGCAGAGGGAGTTGGGCACAAATGATGGCCTGTTTCCAGGGGTTAGTAAAGTCAGCCGCCCAGGTGCCTTGAATCAGTTTGTAGCAGGCCTTTGGCCCTCCATGGGAAGCCAGGCTTCCAGCTTGTGGCAGCTTGCATCTTGAAGAAATCCTGTTCCGTTTGGGATTGTAGGTGGCCGAGGCCTGGTGCCCTGCTGCAGGAGTTGGGAACAAAGGATGGCCTGTTTCCAGGGGTAAGTAAAGTCAGCTGCCCAGGTGCCTGATGTCAGTTTGTAGGAGGCCTTTGGCCCTCCATGGGAAGCCAGGCTTCCAGCTTGTGGCAGCTTGCATCTGGAAGAAACCCTGTTTTGTTTGGGATCGTAGGTGACCGAGGCCTGGTGCCCGGCTGTGGGAGTTGGGCACAAATGAGAACCTGTTTCCGGGGGTAAGTAAAGTCAGCTGCCCAGGTGTCTGATGTCAGTTTGTAGCAGGCCTTTGGCTCTCCAAGTGATGCTAGTCTTCCTGTTCAATGCAGCTTCCATCTGGAAAAAATCCTATTCCGTTCAAGATTGTAGGTTCTCGAAGCCGGGTGCCTGGCAGAGGGAGTTGGGCACAAAGGATGGCCTGTTTCCATGGGTAAGTAAAGTCCGCTGCCCAGGTGCCTGATGTCAGTTTGTAGGAGGCCTTTGGCCCTCCAAGGGAAGCTAGTCTTCCAGTTTGTGGCAGCTTGCATCTGGAAGAAATCATGTTCCATTCGGGATTGTAGGTGGCCGAGGCCAGGTGCCCGGCAGAGGGAGTTGGGCACAAATGATGGCCTGTTTCCAGGGGTAAGTAAAGTCAGCTACCCAGGTGCCTGATGTCAGTTTGTAGGAGGCCTTTGGCCCTCCAAGAGCTGCCAGTCTTCCAGCTTGTGGTAGCTTGCATCTTGAAGAAATCCTGTTCCGTTTGGGATCGTAGGTTGCCGAGGCCTGGTGCCCGGCAGAGGGAGTTGGGAACAAAGGATGGCCTGTTTCCAGGGGTAAGTAAAGTCAGCTGCCCAGGTGTCTGATGTCAGTTTGTAGGAGGCCTTTGGCCCTCCAAGGCAAGCAAGTCTTCCAGATTGTGGCAGCTTGCATCGCGAAGAAATCCTGTTCCGTTCGGGATTGTAGGTGTCCGAGGCCAGGTGCCCGGCAGAAAGAGGTGGGCACAAAGGATGGCCTGTTTCCAGGGGTAAGTAAATCAGCTGCCCAGGTGCCTGATGTCAGTTTGTAGGAGGCCTTTGGCCCTCCAAGGGAAGCCAGTCTTCCAGTTTGTGGCAGCTTGCATCTGGAAGAAATCCTGTCCATTCGGGATTATAGGTGGCCGAGGCCTGGTGCCCGACAGAGGGAGTTGGGCACAAAGATGGCCTGTTTCCAGGGGTAAGTAAAGTCAGCTGCCCAGGTGCCTGATGTCAGTTTGTAGGAGGCCTTTGTCCCTGCAAGGGAAGCTAGTCTTCCAGTTTGTGGCAGCTTGCATCTGGAAGAAATCCTGTTCCGTTCGGGATTGTAGGTGGCCGAGGCCAGGTGCCCGGCAAAGGGAGTTGGGAACAAATGATGGCCTGTTTCCAGGGGTAAGTAAAGTCAGCTGCCCAGGTGCCTGATGTCAGTTTGTAGGAGGCCTTTGGCCCTCCAAGGGAAGCTAGTCTTCCAGTTTGTGGCAGCTTGCATCTGGAAGAAATCCTATTCCGTTCGGGATTGTAGGTGGCCGAGGCCAGGTGCCCGGCAGAGGGAGTTGGGCACAAATGATGGCCTGTTTCCAGGGGTAAGTAAAGTCAGCTGCCCAGGTGCCTGATGTCAGTCTGTAGGAGGCCTTTGGCCCTCCATGGGAAGGTAGTCTTCCTGTTTGTGGCACCTTGCATCTAGAAGAAATCCTTTTTCGTTCGGGATTGTAGGTGGCCGACGCCTGGTGCCCGGCAGAGGGAGTTGGGCACAAAGGATGGCCTGTTTTCAGAGGTAAGTAAAGTCAGCTGCCCAGGTGCCTGATGTCAGTTTGTAGGAGGCCTTTGGCCCTCCAAGGCAAGCAAGTCTTCCAGATTGTGGCAGCTTGCATCTGGAAGAAATCCTGTTCCATTCGGGATTTTAGGTGGCCGAGGCCAGATGCCCGGCAGAGGGAGTTGGGCACAAATGATGGCCTGTTTCCAGGGGTAAGTAAAGTCAGCTGCCCAGGTGCCTGATGTCAGTTTGTAGGAGGCCTTTGGCCCTCCATGGGAAGCCAGGCTTCCAGCTTGTGGCAGCTTGCATCTGGAAGAAATCCTGTTCCGTTCGGGATTATAGGTGGCCGAGGCCAGGTGCTCGGCAGACGGAGTTGGGCACAAAGGATGGCCTGTTTCCAGGGTAAGTAAAGTCAGCTGCCCAGGTGCCTGATGTCAGTTTGTAGCAGGCCTTTGGCCCTCCATGGGAAGCCTGGCTTCCAGCTTGTGGCAGCTTGCATCTGGAAGAAATCCTGTTCCGTTCGGCATTGTAGGTGTCCGGAGCCGGGTGGCCTGCTTAGGGAGTTGGGCACAAAGGATGGCCTGTTTCCAGGGGTAAGTAAAGTCAGCTGCCCAGGTGCCTGATGTCAGTTTGTAGGAGGCCTTTGGCCTTCCAAGGGAAGCAAGTCTTCCAGTTTGTGGCAGCTTGCATCTGGAAGAAATCCTGTTCCGTTCGGGATTGTAGGTGGCCGAGGCCAGGTGCCCGGCAGAGGGAGTTGGGCACAAATGATGGCCTATTTCCAGGGGTTAGTACAGTCAGCTGCCCAGGTGCCTGATGTCAATTTGTAGGAGGCCTTTGGCCCTCCAAGGGAAGCTAGTCTTCCAGTTTGTGGCAGCTTGCATCTGGAAGAAATGCTGTTCTGCTCGGGATTGTAGGTGGCCGAGGCCACGTGCCTGGCAGAGGGAGTTGGGCACAAATGATGGCCTGTTTCCAGGGGTAAGTAAAGTCAGCTGCCCAGGTGCCTGATGTCAGTTTGTAGGAGGCCTTTGGCCCTCCATGGGAAGCCAGGCTTCCAGCTTGTGGCACCTTGCATCTGGAAGAAATCCTGTTCCGTTCGGGATTGTAGGTGGCCGAGGCCAGGTGCCCGGCAGAGGAAATTGGGCACAAAGGATGGCCTGTTTCCAGGGGTAAGTAAAGTCAGCTGCCCAGGTGCCTGATGTCAGTTTGTAGGAGGCCTTTGGCCCTCCAAGGGAAGCCAGGCTTCCAGCTTGTGGCTGCTTGCATCTGGAAGAAATCCTGTTCCGTTTGGGATTGTCGGTGTCCGAGGCCTGGTGCCCGGCAGAGGGAGTTGGGCACAAATGATGATGATGGCCTGTTTCCAGGGGTAAGTAAAGTCAGCTGCCCAGGTGCCTGATGTCAGTTTGTAGGAGGCCTTTGGCCCTCCAAGGGAAGCCAGTCTTCCAGTTTGTGGCAGCTTGCATCTGGAAGAAATCCTGTTCCATTCGGGATTGTAGGAGGCCAAGGCCTGGTGCCCGGCAGAGGGAGTTAGGCATAAAGATGGCCTGTTTCCAGGGGTAAGTAAAGTCAGCTGCCTAGGTGCCTGATGTCAGTTGGTAGGAGGCCTTTGGCTCTCCAAGGGAAGCAAGTCTTCCAGTTTGTGGCAGCTTGCATCTGGAAGAAATCCTGTTCCGTTCGGGATTGTAGGTGTCCGAGGCCAGGTGCCCGGCAGAGGGAGTTGGGCACAAATGATAACCTGTTTCCAGGGGTTAGTAAAGTCAGCTACCCAGGTGTCTGATGTCAGTTTGTAGCAGGCCTTTGGCCCTCCATGGGAAGCCTGGCTTCCAGCTTGTGGCAGCTTGCATCTGGAAGAAATGCTGATCCGTTCGGGATTGTAGGTGGCCGAGGCCAGGTGCCCGGCAGAGGGAGTTGGGAACAAAACATGGCCTCTTTCCAGGTAAAAGTAAAGTCTGCTGCCCAGGTGCCTGGTGTCAGTTTGTAGGAGGCCTTTGGCCCTCCAAGGGAAGCTAGTCTTCCAGTTTGTGGCACCTTGCATCTGGAAGAAATCCTGTTCCATTCGGGAGTGTAGGTGGCCGAGGCCAGGTGCCCGGCAGAGGGAGTTGGGCACAAATGATGGACTGTTTCCAGGGGTAAGTAAAGTCAGCTGCCCAGGTGCCTGATGTCAGTTTGTAGGAGGCCTTTGGCCCTCCATGGGAAGCCAGTCTTCCAGCTTGTGGCAGCTTGCATCTGGAAGAAATCCTGTTCCGTTCTGGATTGTAGGTGGCCGAGGCCTGGTGCCCGGCAGAGGGAGTTGGGCACAAAGATGGCCTGTTTCCAGGGGTAAGTAAAGTCAGCTGCCCAGGTGCCTGATGTCAGTTTGTAGGAGGCCTTTGGCCCTCCATGGGAAGCCAGGCTTCCAGCTTGTGGCAGCTTGCATCTGGAAGAAATCCTATTCCGTTTGGGATTATAGGTGGCCGAGGCCAGGTGCCCGACAGAGGGAGTTGGGCACAAAGATGGCCTGTTTCCAGGGGTAAGTAAAGTCAGCTGCCCAGGTGCCTGATGTCAGTTTGTAGGAGTTCTTTGTCCCTGCAAGGGAAGCTAGTCTTCCAGTTTGTGGCAGCTTGCATCTGGAAGAAATCCTGTTCCGTTCGGGATTGTAGGTGGCCGAGGCCAGGTGCCCGGCAAAGGGAGTTGGGAACAAAGGATGGCCTGTTTCCAGGGGTAAGTAAAGTCAGCTGCCCAGGTGCCTGATGTCAGTTTGTAGGAGGCCTTTGGCCCTCCAAGGGAAGCTAGTCTTCCAGTTTGTGGCAGCTTGCATCTGGAAGAAATGCTGTTCTGCTCATGATTGTAGGTGGCCGAGGCCAGGTGCCCGGCAGAGGGAGTTGGGCACAAATGATGGCCTGTTTCCAGGGGTAAGTAAAGTCAGCTGCCCAGGTGCCTGATGTCAGTCTGTAGGAGGCCTTTGGCCCTCCAAGGGAAGGTAGGCTTCCTGTTTGTGGCACCTTGCATCTAGAAGAAATCCTTTTTCGTTCGGGATTGTAGGTGGCCGACGCCTGGTGCCCGGCAGAGGGAGTTGGGCACAAAGGATGGCCTGTTTTCAGAGGTAAGTAAAGTCAGCTGCCCAGGTGCCTGATGTCAGTTTGTAGGAGGCCTTTGGCCCTCCAAGGCAAGCAAGTCTTCCAGATTGTGGCAGCTTGCATCTGGAAGAAATCCTGTTCCATTCGGGATTTTAGGTGGCCGAGGCCAGATGCCCGGCAGAGGGAGTTGGGCACAAATGATGGCCTGTTTCCAGGGGTAAGTAAAGTCAGCTGCCCAGGTGCCTGATGTCAGTTTGTAGGACGCCTTTGGCCCTCCATGGGAAGCCAGGCTTCCAGCTTGTGGCAGCTTGCATCTGGAAGAAATCCTGTTCCGTTCGGGATTATAGGTGGCCGAGGCCAGGTGTTCGGCAGACGGAGTTGGGCACAAAGGATGGCCTGTTTCCAGGGGTAAGTAAAGTCAGCTGCCCAGGTGCTTGATGTCAGTTTGTAGCAGGCCTTTGGCCCTCCATGGGAAGCCTGGCTTCCAGCTTGTGGCAGCTTGCATCTGGAAGAAATCCTGTTCCGTTCGGCATTGTAGGTGTCCAGAGCCGGGTGGCCTGCTGAGGGAGTTGGGCACAAAGGATGGCCTGTTTCCAGGGGTAAGTAAAGTCAGCTGCCCAGGTGCCTGATTTCAGTTTGTAGCAGGCCTTTGGCTCTCCAAGTGATGCTAGTCTTCCTGTTCAATGCAGCTTCCATCTGGAAAAAATCCTATTCCGTTCAAGATTGTAGGTTCCCGAAGCCGGGTGCCCGGCAGAGGGACTTGGGCACAAAGGATGGCCTGTTTCCAGGGGTAAGTAAAGTCAGCTGCCCAGGTGCCTGATGTCAGTTTCTAGGAGGCCTTTGGCCCTCCAAGGGAAGCCAGTCTTCCAGTTTGTGGCAGCTTGCATCTTGAAGAAATCCTGTTCCGTTCCGGATTTTAGGTGGCCGAGGCCTGGTGCCCGGCAGAGGGAGTTGGGCACAAATGATGGCCTGTTTCCAGGGGTAAGTAAAGTCAGCTGCCCAGGTGCCTGATGTCAGTTTGTAGGAGGCCTTTGGCCCTTCAAGGGAAACTAGTCTTCCAGTTTGTGGCAGCTTGCATCTGGAAGAAATCCTGTTCCATTCGGGATTGTAGGTGGCCGAGGCCAGGTGCCCGGCAGAGGGAGTTGGGCACAAATGATGGCCTGTTTCCAGGGGTAAGTAAAGTCAGCTGCCCAGGTGCCTGATGTCAGTTTGTAGCAGGCCTTTGGCCCTCCAAGAGCTGCCAGTCTTCCAGCTTGTGGTAGCTTGCATCTTGAAGAAATCCTGTTCCGTTTGGGATCGTAGGTGTCCGAGGCCAGGTGCCCGGCAGAAAGAGTTGGGCACAAATGATGGCCTGTTTCCAGGGGTAAGTAAAGTCAGCTGCCCAGGTGCCTGATGTCAGTTTGTAGGAGGCCTTTGGCCCTCCAAGGGAAGCCAGTCTTCCAGTTTGTGGCAGCTTGCATCTGGTAGAAATCCTGTCCATTCGGGATTGTAGGTGGCCGAGGCCTGGTGCCCGACAGAGGGAATTGGGCACAAAGATGGCCTGTTTCCAGGGGTAAGTAAAGTCAGCTGCCCAGGTGCCTGATGTCAGTTTGTAGGAGGCCTTTGGCCGTGCAAGGGAAGCTAGTCTTCCAGTTTGTGGCAGCTTGCATCTGGAAGAAATCCTGTTCCGTTCGGGATTGTAGGTGGCCGAGGCCAGGTGCCCGGCAGAGGGAGTTGGGAACAAAGGATGGCCTGTTTCCAGGGGTAAGTAAAGTTAGCTGCCCAGGTGCCTGATGTCAGTTTGTAGGAGGCCTTTGGCCCTCCAAGGGAAGCTAGTCTTCCAGTTTGTGGCAGCTTGCATCTGGAAGAAATGCTGTTCTGCTCATGATTGTAGGTGGCCGAGGCCAGGTGCCCGGCAGAGGGAGTTGGGCACAAATGATGGCCTCTTTCCAGAGGTTAATAGATTCAGCTGCCCAGGTGCCTTGAATCAGTTTGTAGCAGGCCTTTGGCCCTCCATGGGAAGCCAGGCTTCCAGCTTGTTGCAGCTTGCATCTGGAAGAAATCCTGTTCCGTTCGGGATTATAGGTGGCCGAGGCCAGGTGCCCGGCAGACGGAGTTGGGCACAAAGGATGGGCTGTTTCCAGGGGTAAGTAAAGTCAGCTGCCCAGGTGCCTGATGTCAGTTTGTAGTAGGCCTTTGGCCCTCCATGGGAAGCCTGGCTTCCCAGCTTTTGGCAGCTTGCATCTGGAAGAAATCCTGTTCCGTTCGGGATTGTAGGTGGCCGAGGCCAGGTGCCCGGCAGAGGGAGTTGGGCACAAATGATGGCCTGTTTCCAGGGGTAAGTAAAGTCAGCTGCCCAGGTGCCTGATGTCAGTTTGTAGGAGGCCTTTGGCCCTCCAAGGGAAGGAAGTCTTCCAGTTTGTGGCAGGTTGCATCTGGAAGAAATCCTGTTTTGTTCGGGATTGTAGGTGGGCGAGGGCAGGTGCCCGGCAGAGGAGTTGGGCACAAATGATGGCCTGTTTCCAGGGGTTAGTAAAGTCAGCTGCCCAGGTGCCTTGAATCAGTTTGTAGCAGGCCTTTGGCCCTCCATGGGAAGCCAGGCTTCCAGCTTGTGGCAGCTTGCATCTTGAAGAAATCCTGTTCCGTTTGGGATTGTAGGTGGCTGAGGCCTGGTGCCCTGCTCCAGGAGTTAGGAACAAAGGATGGCCTGTTTCCAGGGGTAAGTAAAGTCAGCTGCCAAGGTGCCTGATGTCAGTTTGTAGGAGGCCTTTGGCCCTCCATGGGAAGCCAGGCTCCAGCTTGTGGCAGCTTGCATCGGGAAGAAATCCTGTTCTGTTTGGGATCATAGGTGTCCGAGGCCTGGTGCCCGGCTGTGGGAGTTGGGCACAAATGAGAACCTGTTTCCAGGGGTAAGTAAAGTCAGCTGCCCAGGTGCCTGATTTCAGTTTGTAGCAGGCCTTTGGCTCTCCAAGTGATGCTAGTCTTCCTGTTCAATGCAGCTTCCATCTGGAAAAAATCCTATTCCGTTCAAGATTGTAGGTTCCCGAAGCCGGGTGCCCGGCAGAGGGACTTGGGCACAAAGGATGGCCTGTTTCCAGGGGTAAGTAAAGTCAGCTGCCCAGGTGCCTGATGTCAGTTTCTAGGAGGCCTTTGGCCCTCCAAGGGAAGCCAGTCTTCCAGTTTGTGGCAGCTTGCATCTTGAAGAAATCCTGTTCCGTTCCGGATTTTAGGTGGCCGAGGCCTGGTGCCCGGCAGAGGGAGTTGGGCACAAATGATGGCCTGTTTCCAGGGGTAAGTAAAGTCAGCTGCCCAGGTGCCTGATGTCAGTTTGTAGGAGGCCTTTGGCCCTTCAAGGGAAACTAGTCTTCCAGTTTGTGGCAGCTTGCATCTGGAAGAAATCCTGTTCCATTCGGGATTGTAGGTGGCCGAGGCCAGGTGCCCGGCAGAGGGAGTTGGGCACAAATGATGGCCTGTTTCCAGGGGTAAGTAAAGTCAGCTACCCAGGTGCCTGATGTCAGTTTGTAGGAGGCCTTTGGCCCTCCAAGAGCTGCCAGTCTTCCAGCTTGTGGTAGCTTGCATCTTGAAGAAATCCTGTTCCGTTTGGGATCGTAGGTGTCCGAGGCCAGGTGCCCGGCAGAAAGAGTTGGGCACAAATGATGGCCTGTTTCCAGGGGTAAGTAAAGTCAGCTGCCCAGGTGCCTGATGTCAGTTTGTAGGAGGCCTTTGGCCCTCCAAGGGAAGCCAGTCTTCCAGTTTGTGGCAGCTTGCATCTGGTAGAAATCCTGTCCATTCGGGATTGTAGGTGGCCGAGGCCTGGTGCCCGACAGAGGGAATTGGGCACAAAGATGGCCTGTTTCCAGGGGTAAGTAAAGTCAGCTGCCCAGGTGCCTGATGTCAGTTTGTAGGAGGCCTTTGGCCGTGCAAGGGAAGCTAGTCTTCCAGTTTGTGGCAGCTTGCATCTGGAAGAAATCCTGTTCCGTTCGGGATTGTAGGTGGCCGAGGCCAGGTGCCCGGCAGAGGGAGTTGGGAACAAAGGATGGCCTGTTTCCAGGGGTAAGTAAAGTTAGCTGCCCAGGTGCCTGATGTCAGTTTGTAGGAGGCCTTTGGCCCTCCAAGGGAAGCTAGTCTTCCAGTTTGTGGCAGCTTGCATCTGGAAGAAATGCTGTTCTGCTCATGATTGTAGGTGGCCGAGGCCAGGTGCCCGGCAGAGGGAGTTGGGCACAAATGATGGCCTCTTTCCAGAGGTTAATAGATTCAGCTGCCCAGGTGCCTTGAATCAGTTTGTAGCAGGCCTTTGGCCCTCCATGGGAAGCCAGGCTTCCAGCTTGTGGCAGCTTGCATCTGGAAGAAATCCTGTTCCGTTCGGGATTATAGGTGGCCGAGGCCAGGTGCCCGGCAGACGGAGTTGGGCACAAAGGATGGGCTGTTTCCAGGGGTAAGTAAAGTCAGCTGCCCAGGTGCCTGATGTCAGTTTGTAGCAGCCCTTTGGCCCTCCATGGGAAGCCAGGTTTCCAGTTTGTGGCAGCTTGCATCTGGAAGAAATGCTGTTCTGCTCGGGATTGTAGGTGGCCGTGGACACGTGCCTGGCAGAGGGAGTTGGGCACAAATGATGGCCTGTTTCCAGGGGTAAGTAAAGTCAGCTGCCCAGGTGCCTGATGTCAGTTTGTAGGAGGCCTTTGGCCCTCCAAGTGAAGCCAGGCTTCCAGCTTGTGGCAGCTTGCATCTGGAAGAAATCCTGTTCCGTTTGGGATTGTCGGTGTCCGAGGCCTGGTGCCCGGCAGAGGGAGTTGGGCACAAATGATGATGATGACCTTTTTCCAGGGGTAAGTAAAGTCAGCTGCCCAGGTGCCTGATGTCAGTTTGTAGTAGGCATTTGGCTTTTCAAGGGAAACTAGTCTTCCAGTTTGTGGCAGCTTGCATCGCGAAGAAATCCTGTTCCGTTCGGGATTGTAGGTGGCCGAGGCCAGGTGCCCGGCCGAGGGAGTTGGGCACAAAGGATGGCCTGTTTCCAGGGGTAAGTAAAGTCAGCTGCCCAGGTGCCTGATGTCAGTTTGTAGGAAGCCTTTGGCCCTCCAAGGGAAGCCAGGCTTCCAGCTTGTGGCAGCTTGCATCTGGAAGAAATCCTGTTCCGTTCGGGATTGTAGGTGGCCGAGGCCAGGTGCCCGGCAGAGGGAGTTGGGCACAAATGATGGCCTGTTTCCAGGGGTTAGTAAAGTCATCTACCCAGGTGTCTGATGTCAGTTTGTAGCAGGCCTTTGGCCCTCCATGGGAAGCCTGGCTTCCAGCTTGTGGCAGCTTGCATCTGGAAGAAATGCTGATCCGTTCGGGATTGTAGGTGGCCGAGGCCAGGTGCCCGGCAGAGGGAGTTGGGAACAAAGCATGGCCTCTTTCCAGGTATAAGTAAAGTTAGCTGCCCAGGTGCCTGGTGTCAGTTTGTAGGAGGCCTTTGGCCCTCCAAGGGAAGCTAGTCTTCCAGTTTGTGGCACCTTACATCTGGAAGAAATCCTGTTCCATTCGGGAGTGTAGGTGGCCGAGGCCTGGTGCCTGGCAGAGGGAGTTGGGCACAAATGATGGACTGTTTCCAGGGTTAAGTAAAGTCAGCTGCCCAGGTGCCTGATGTCAGTTTGTAGGAGGCCTTTGGCCCTCCATGGGAAGCCAGTCTTCCAGCTTGTGGCAGCTTGCATCTGGAAGAAATCCTGTTCCGTTCTGGATTGTAGGTGGCCGAGGCCTGGTGCCCGGCAGAGGGAGTTGGGCACAAAGATGGCCTGTTTCCAGGGGTAAGTAAAGTCAGCTGCCCAGGTGCCTGATGTCAGTTTGTAGGAGGCCTTTGGCCCTCCATGGGAAGCCAGGCTTCCAGCTTGTGGCAGCTTGCATCTGGAAGAAATCCTGTTCCGTTTGGGATTATAGGTGGCCGAGGCCAGGTGCCCGGCAGAGGGAGTTGGGCACAAATGATGGCCTGTTTCCAGGGGTAAGTAAAGTCAGCTGCCCAGGTGCCTGATGTCAGTTTTTAGGAGGCCTTTGGCCCTCCAAGGGAAGCCAGTCTTCCAGTTTGTGGCAGCTTGCATCTGGAAGAAATTCTGTTCCATTCGGGATTGTAGGTGGCCGAGGCCTGGTGCCCGGCAGAGGGAGTTGGGCACAAAGATGTCCTGTGTCCAGGGGTAAGTAAAGTCAGCTGCCCAGGTGCCTGATGTCAGTTTGTAGGAGGCCTTTGGCCCTCCAAGGAAGCTAGTCTTCCAGTTTGTGGCAGCTTGCATCTGGAAGAAATCCTATTCCGTTCGGGATTGTAGGTGGCCGAGGCCACGTGCCCGGCAGAGGGAGTTGGGAACAAAGGATGGCCTGTTTCCAGGGGTAAGTAAAGTTAGCTGCCCAGGTGCCTGATGTCAGTTTGTAGTAGGCTTTGGCCCTCCATGGGAAGGCCTGGCTTCCAGCTTTTGGCAGCTTGCATCTGGAAGAAATCCTGTTCCGTTCGGGATTGTAGGTGGCCGAGGCCAGGTGCCCGGCAGAGGGAGTTGGGCACAAATGATGGCCTGTTTCCAGGGGTAAGTAAAGTCAGCTGCCCAGGTGCCTGATGTCAGTTTGTAGGAGGCCTTTGGCCCCTCCAAGGGAAGGAAGTCTTCCAGTTTGTGGCAGGTTGCATCTGGAAGAAATCCTGTTTTGTTCGGGATTGTAGGTGGGCGAGGGGCAGGTGCCCGGCAGAGGGAGTTGGGCACAAATGATGGCCTGTTTCCAGGGGTTAGTAAAGTCAGCTGCCCAGGTGCCTTGAATCAGTTTGTAGCAGGCCTTTGGCCTCCATGGGAAGCCAGGCTTCCAGCTTGTGGCAGCTTGCATCTTGAAGAAATCCTGTTCCGTTTGGGATTGTAGGTGGCTGAGGCCTGGTGCCCTGCTCCAGGAGTTAGGAACAAAGGATGGCCTGTTTCCAGGGGTAAGTAAAGTCAGCTGCCAAGGTGCCTGATGTCAGTTTGTAGGAGGCCTTTGGCCCTCCATGGGAAGCCAGGCTTCCAGCTTGTGGCAGCTTGCATCGGGAAGAAATCCTGTTCTGTTTGGGATCATAGGTGTCCGAGGGCCTGGTGCCCGGCTGTGGGAGTTGGGCACAAATGAGAACCTGTTTCCAGGGGTAAGTAAAGTCAGCTGCCCAGGTGCCTGATTTCAGTTTGTAGCAGGCCTTTGGCTCTCCAAGTGATGCTAGTCTTCCTGTTCAATGCAGCTTCCATCTGGAAAAAATCCTATTCCGTTCAAGATTGTAGGTTCCCGAAGCCGGGTGCCCGGCAGAGGGACTTGGGCACAAAGGATGGCCTGTTTCCAGGGGTAAGTAAAGTCAGCTGCCCAGGTGCCTGATGTCAGTTTGTAGGAGGCCTTTGGCCCTCCAAGGGAAGCCAGTCTTCCAGTTTGTGGCAGCTTGCATCTTGAAGAAATCCTGTTCCGTTCCGGATTTTAGGTGGCCGAGGCCTGGTGCCCGGCAGAGGGAGTTGGGCACAAATGATGGCCTGTTTCCAGGGGTAAGTAAAGTCAGCTGCCCAGGTGCCTGATGTCAGTTTGTAGGAGGCCTTTGGCCCTTCAAGGGAAACTAGTCTTCCAGTTTGTGGCAGCTTGCATCTGGAAGAAATCCTGTTCCATTCGGGATTGTAGGTGGCCGAGGCCAGGTGCCCGGCAGAGGGAGTTGGGCACAAATGATGGCCTGTTTCCAGGGGTAAGTAAAGTCAGCTGCCCAGGTGCCTGATGTCAGTTTGTAGCAGGCCTTTGGCCCTCCAAGAGCTGCCAGTCTTCCAGCTTGTGGTAGCTTGCATCTTGAAGAAATCCTGTTCCGTTTGGGATCGTAGGTGTCCGAGGCCAGGTGCCCGGCAGAAAGAGTTGGGCACAAATGATGGCCTGTTTCCAGGGGTAAGTAAAGTCAGCTGCCCAGGTGCCTGATGTCAGTTTGTAGGAGGCCTTTGGCCCTCCAAGGGAAGCCAGTCTTCCAGTTTGTGGCAGCTTGCATCTGGTAGAAATCCTGTCCATTCGGGATTGTAGGTGGCCGAGGCCTGGTGCCCGACAGAGGGAATTGGGCACAAAGATGGCCTGTTTCCAGGGGTAAGTAAAGTCAGCTGCCCAGGTGCCTGATGTCAGTTTGTAGGAGGCCTTTGGCCGTGCAAGGGAAGCTAGTCTTCCAGTTTGTGGCAGCTTGCATCTGGAAGAAATCCTGTTCCGTTCGGGATTGTAGGTGGCCGAGGCCAGGTGCCCGGCAGAGGGAGTTGGGAACAAAGGATGGCCTGTTTCCAGGGGTAAGTAAAGTTAGCTGCCCAGGTGCCTGATGTCAGTTTGTAGGAGGCCTTTGGCCCTCCAAGGGAAGCTAGTCTTCCAGTTTGTGGCAGCTTGCATCTGGAAGAAATGCTGTTCTGCTCATGATTGTAGGTGGCCGAGGCCAGGTGCCCGGCAGAGGGAGTTGGGCACAAATGATGGCCTCTTTCCAGAGGTTAATAGATTCAGCTGCCCAGGTGCCTTGAATCAGTTTGTAGCAGGCCTTTGGCCCTCCATGGGAAGCCAGGCTTCCAGCTTGTGGCAGCTTGCATCTGGAAGAAATCCTGTTCCGTTCGGGATTATAGGTGGCCGAGGCCAGGTGCCCGGCAGACGGAGTTGGGCACAAAGGATGGGCTGTTTCCAGGGGTAAGTAAAGTCAGCTGCCCAGGTGCCTGATGTCAGTTTGTAGTAGGCCTTTGGCCCTCCATGGGAAGCCTGGCTTCCAGCTTTTGGCAGCTTGCATCTGGAAGAAATCCTGTTCCATTCGGGATTGTAGGTGGCCGAGGCCAGGTGCCCGGCAGAGGGAGTTGGGCACAAATGATGGCCTGTTTCCAGGGGTAAGTAAAGTCAGCTGCCCAGGTGCCTGATGTCAGTTTGTAGGAGGCCTTTGGCCCTCCAAGGGAAGGAAGTCTTCCAGTTTGTGGCAGGTTGCATCTGGAAGAAATCCTGTTTTGTTCGGGATTGTAGGTGGGCGAGGGCAGGTGCCCGGCAGAGGGAGTTGGGCACAAATGATGGCCTGTTTCCAGGGGTTAGTAAAGTCAGCTGCCCAGGTGCCTTGAATCAGTTTGTAGCAGGCCTTTGGCCCTCCATGGGAAGCCAGGCTTCCAGCTTGTGGCAGCTTGCATCTTGAAGAAATCCTGTTCCGTTTGGGATTGTAGGTGGCTGAGGCCTGGTGCCCTGCTCCAGGAGTTAGGAACAAAGGATGGCCTGTTTCCAGGGGTAAGTAAAGTCAGCTGCCAAGGTGCCTGATGTCAGTTTGTAGGAGGCCTTTGGCCCTCCATGGGAAGCCAGGCTTCCAGCTTGTGGCAGCTTGCATCGGGAAGAAATCCTGTTCTGTTTGGGATCATAGGTGTCCGAGGCCTGGTGCCCGGCTGTGGGAGTTGGGCACAAATGAGAACCTGTTTCCAGGGGTAAGTAAAGTCAGCTGCCCAGGTGCCTGATTTCAGTTTGTAGCAGGCCTTTGGCTCTCCAAGTGATGCTAGTCTTCCTGTTCAATGCAGCTTCCATCTGGAAAAAATCCTATTCCGTTCAAGATTGTAGGTTCCCGAAGCCGGGTGCCCGGCAGAGGGACTTGGGCACAAAGGATGGCCTGTTTCCAGGGGTAAGTAAAGTCAGCTGCCCAGGTGCCTGATGTCAGTTTGTAGGAGGCCTTTGGCCCTCCAAGTGAAGCCAGGCTTCCAGCTTGTGGCAGCTTGCATCTGGAAGAAATCCTGTTCCGTTTGGGATTGTCGGTGTCCGAGGCCTGGTGCCCGGCAGAGGGAGTTGGGCACAAATGATGATGATGACCTTTTTCCAGGGGTAAGTAAAGTCAGCTGCCCAGGTGCCTGATGTCAGTTTGTAGTAGGCATTTGGCTTTTCAAGGGAAACTAGTCTTCCAGTTTGTGGCAGCTTGCATCGCGAAGAAATCCTGTTCCGTTCGGGATTGTAGGTGGCCGAGGCCAGGTGCCCGGCCGAGGGAGTTGGGCACAAAGGATGGCCTGTTTCCAGGGGTAAGTAAAGTCAGCTGCCCAGGTGCCTGATGTCAGTTTGTAGGAAGCCTTTGGCCCTCCAAGGGAAGCCAGGCTTCCAGCTTGTGGCAGCTTGCATCTGGAAGAAATCCTGTTCCGTTCGGGATTGTAGGTGGCCGGAGCCGGGTGCCCTGCTGAGGGAGTAGGGAACAAATGATGGCCTGTTTCCAGGGGTAAGTAAAGTCAGCTGCCCAGGTGCCTGATGTCAGTTTGCAGGTGGCTAATGTTCCTCCATGGGAAGCCAGGCTTCCAGCTTGTGGCTGCTTGCATCTGGAAATAATCCTGTTCCGTTCGGGATTGTAGGTGGCCGAGACCTGGTGCCCGGCAGAGGGAGTTGGGCACAAAGGATGGCCTGTTTCCAGGGGTAAGTAAAGTCAGCTGCCCAGGTGCCTGATGTCAGTTTGTAGCAGGCCTTTGGCCCTCCAAGGGAAGCTAATCTTCCAGTTTGTGGCAGCTTGCATCTGGAAGAAATCCTGTTCCGTTCGGGATTGTAGGTGGCCGAGGACAGGTGCCCGGCAGAGGGAGTTGGGCACAAAGGATGGCCTGTTTCCAGGGGTTAGTAAAGTCAGCCGCCCAGGTGCCTTGAATCAGTTTGTAGCAGGCCTTTGGCCCTCCATGGGAAGCCAGGCTTCCAGCTTGTGGCAGCTTGCATCTTGAAGAAATCCTGTTCCGTTTGGGATTGTAGGTGGCCGAGGCCTGGTGCCCTGCTGCAGGAGTTGGGAACAAAGGATGGCCTGTTTCCAGGGGTAAGTAAAGTCAGCTGCCCAGGTGCCTGATGTCAGTTTGTAGGAGGCCTTTGGCCCTCCATGGGAAGCCAGGCTTCCAGCTTGTGGCAGCTTGCATCTGGAAGAAATCCTGTTCTGTTTGGGATCGTAGGTGACCGAGGCCTGGTGCCCGGCTGTGGGAGTTGGGCACAAATGAGAACCTGTTTCCGGGGGTAAGTAAAGTCAGCTGCCCAGGTGCCTGATGTCAGTTTGTAGCAGGCCTTTGGCTCTCCAAGTGATGCTAGTCTTCCTGTTCAATGCAGCTTCCATCTGGAAAAAATCCTATTCCGTTCAAGATTGTAGGTTCTCGAAGCCGGGTGCCCGGCAGAGGGAGTTGGGCACAAAGGATGGCCTGTTTCCAGGGGTAAGTAAAGTCAGCTGCCCAGGTGCCTGATGTCAGTTTGTAGGAGGTCTTTGGCCCTCCAAGGGAAGCTAGTCTTCCAGTTTGTGGCAGCTTGCATCTGGAATAAATCCTGTTCCGTTCGGGATTGTAGGTGGCCGAGGCCTGGTGCCCGGCAGAGGGAGTTGGGCACAAATGATGGCCTGTTTCCAGGGGTAAGTAAAGTCAGCTACCCAGGTGCCTGATGTCAGTTTGTAGGAGGCCTTTGGCCCTCCAAGAGCTGCCAGTCTTCCAGCTTGTGGTAGCTTGCATCTTGAAGAAATCCTGTTCCGTTTGGGATCGTAGGTGGCCGAGGCCTGGTGCCCGGCAGAGGGAGTTGGGCACAAATGATGGCCTGTTTCCAGGGGTAAGTAAAGTCAGCTGCCCAGGTGCCTGATGTCAGTTTGTAGGAGGCCTTTGGCCCTCCAAGGCAAGCAAGTCTTCCAGATTGTGGCAGCTTGCATCACGAAGAAATCCTGTTCCGTTCGGGATTGTAGGTGTCCGAGGCCAGGTGCCCGGCAGAAAGAGTTGGGCACAAATGATGGCCTGTTTCCAGGGGTAAGTAAATCAGCTGCCCAGGTGCCTGATGTCAGTTTTTAGGAGGCCTTTGGCCCTCCAAGGGAAGCCAGTCTTCCAGTTTGTGGCAGCTTGCATCTGGAAGAAATCCTGTCCATTCGGGATTATAGGTTGCCGAGGCCTGGTGCCCGACAGAGGGAGTTGGGCACAAAGATGGCCTGTTTCCAGGGGTAAGTAAAGTCAGCTGCCCAGGTGCCTGATGTCAGTTTGTAGGAGGCCTTTGGCCCTCCAAGGGAAGCTAGTCTTCCAGTTTGTGGCAGCTTGCACCTGGAAGAAATCCTGTTCCGTTTGGGATTGTAGGTGGCCGAGGCCAGGTGCCCGGCAAAGGGAGTTGGGAACAAAGGATGGCCTGTTTCCAGGGGTAAGTAAATTTAGCTGCCCAGGTGCCTGATGTCAGTTTGTAGGAGGCCTTTGGCCCTCCAAGGGAAGCTAGTCTTCCAGTTTGTGGCAGCTTGCATCTGGAAGAAATGCTGTTCTGCTAATGATTGTAGGTGGCCGAGGCCAGGTGCCCGGCAGAGGGAGTTGGGCACAAATGATGGCCTGTTTCCAGGGGTAAGTAAAGTCAGCTGCCCAGGTGCCTGATGTCAGTCTGTAGGAGGCCTTTGGCCCTCCATGGGAAGGTAGTCTTCCAGTTTGTGGCACCTTGCATCTAGAAGAAATCCTTTTTCGTTCGGGATTGTAGGTGGCCGACGCCTGGTGCCCGGCAGAGGGAGTTGGGCACAAATGATGGCCTGTTTCCAGGGGTAAGTAAAGTCAGCTGCCCAGGTGCCTGATGTCAGTTTGTAGGAGGCCTTTGGCCCTCCAAGGGAAGCCAGGCTTCCAGCTTGTGGCAGCTTGCATCTGGAAGAAATCCTGTTCCTTTCGGGATTTTAGGTGGCCGAGGCCAGATGCCCGGCAGAGGGAGTTGGGCACAAATGATGGCCTGTTTCCAGAGGTAAGTAAAGTCAGCTGCCCAGGTGCCTGATGTCAGTTTGTAGGAGGCCTTTGGCCCTCCATGGGAAGCCGGGCTTCCAGCTTGTGGCAGCTTGCATCTGGAAGAAATCCTGTTCCGTTCGGGATTATAGGTGGCCGAGGCCAGGTGCTCGGCAGACGGAGTTGGGCACAAAGGATGGCCTGTTTCCAGGGGTAAGTAAAGTCAGCTGCCCAGGTGCCTGATGTCAGTTTGTAGCAGGCCTTTGGCCCTCCATGGGAAGCCTGGCTTCCAGCTTGTGGCAGCTTGCATCTGGAAGAAATCCTGTTCCGTTCGGCATTGTAGGTGTCCGGAGCCGGGTGGCCCGCTGAGGGAGTTGGGCACAAAGGATGGCCTGTTTCCAGGGGTAAGTAAAGTCAGCTGCCCAGGTGCCTGATGTCAGTTTGTAGGAGGCCTTTGGCCTTCCAAGGGAAGCAAGTCTTCCAGTTTGTGGCAGCTTGCATCTGGAAGAAATGCTGTTCTGCTCGGGATTGTAGGTGGCCGTGGCCACGTACCTGGCAGAGGGAGTTGGGCACAAATGATGGCCTGTTTCCAGGGGTAAGTAAAGTCAGCTCCCCAGGTGCCTGATGTCAGTTTGTAGGAGGCCTTTGGCCCTCCAAGGGAAGCCAGGCTTCCAGCTTGTGGCTGCTTGCATCTGGAAGAAATCCTGTTCCGTTTGGGATTGTCGGTGTCCGAGGCCAGGTGCCCAGCAGAGGGAGTTGGGCACAAATGATGATGATGACCTTTTTCCAGGGGTAAGTAAAGTCAGCTGCCCAGGTGCCTGATGTCAGTTTGTAGTAGGCATTTGGCTATTCAAGGGAAACTAGTCTTCCAGTTTGTGGCAGCTTTCATCGCGAAGAAATCCTGTTCCGTTCGGGATTGTAGGTGGCCAAGGCAAGGTGCCCGGCCGAGGGAGTTGGGCACAAAGGATGGCCTGTTTCCAGGGGTAAGTAAAGTCAGCTGCCCAGGTGCCTGATGTCAGTTTGTAGGAGGCCTTTGGCCCTCCAAGGGAAGCCAGGCTTCCAGCTTGTGGCAGCTTGCATCTGGAAGAAATCCTGTTCCGTTCGGGATTGTAGGTGGCCGGAGCCGGGTGCCCTGCTGAGGGAGTAGGGAACAAATGATGGCCTGTTTCCAGGGGTAAGTAAAGTCAGCTGCCCAGGTGCCTGATGTCAGTTTGTTACAGGCCTATGGCCCTCCAAGGGAAGCTAATCTTCCAGTTTGTGGCAGCTTGCATCTGGAAGAAATCCTGTTCCGTTCGGGATTGTAGGTGGCCGAGGACAGGTGCCCGGCAGAGGGAGTTGGGCACAAATGATGGCCTGTTTCCAGGGGTTAGTAAAGTCAGCCGCCCAGGTGCCTTGAATCAGTTTGTAGCAGGCTTTTGGCCCTCCATGGGAAGCCAGGCTTCCAGCTTGTGGCAGCTTGCATCTTGAAGAAATCCTGTTCCGTTTGGGATTGTAGGTGGCCGAGGCCTGGTGCCCTGCTGCAGGAGTTGGGAACAAAGGATGGCCTGTTTCCAGGGGTAAGTAAAGTCAGCTGCCCAGGTGCCTGATGTCAGTTTGTAGGAGGCCTTTGGCCCTCCATGGGAAGCCAGGCTTCCAGCTTGTGGCAGCTTGCATCTGGAAGAAACCCTGTTCTGTTTGGGATCGTAGGTTACCGAGGCCTGGTGCCCGGCTGTGGGAGTTGGGCACAAATGAGAACCTGATTCTGGGGGTAAGTAAAGTCAGCTGCCCAGGTGCCTGATGTCAGTTTGTAGCAGGCCTTTGGCTCTCCAAGTGATGCTAGTCTTCCTGTTCAATGCAGCTTCCATCTGGAAAAAATCCTATTCCGTTCAAGATTGTAGGTTCTCGAAGCCGGGTGCCCGGCAGAGGGAGTTGGGTACAAAGGATGGCCTGTTTCCAGGGGTAAGTAAAGTCAGCTGCCCAGGTGCCTGATGTCAGTTTTTAGGAGGTCTTTGGCCCTCCAAGGGAAGCTAGTCTTCCAGTTTGTGGCAGCTTGCATCTGGAATAAATCCTGTTCCGTTCGGGATTGTAGGTGGCCGAGGCCAGGTGCCCGGCAGAGGAAATTGGGCACAAATGATGGCCTGTTTCCAGGGGTAAGTAAAGTCAGCTACCCAGGTGCCTGATGTCAGTTTGTAGGAGGCCTTTGGCCCTCCAAGAGCTGCCAGTCTTGCAGCTTGTGGTAGCTTGCATCTTGAAGAAATCCTGTTCCGTTTGGGATCGTAGGTGGCCGAGGCCTGGTGCCCGGCAGAGGGAGTTGGGCACAAATGATGGCCTGTTTCCAGGGGTAAGTAAAGTCAGCTGCCCAGGTGCCTGATGTCAGTTTGTAGGAGGCCTTTGGCCCTCCAAGGCAAGCAAGTCTTCCAGATTGTGGCAGCTTGCATCGCAAAGAAATCCTGTTCCGTTCGGGATTGTAGGTGTCCGAGGCCAGGTGCCCGGCAGAAAGAGTTGGGCACAAATGATGGCCTGTTTCCAGGGGTAAGTAAATCAGCTGCCCAGGTGCCTGATGTCAGTTTTTAGGAGGCCTTTGGCCCTCCAAGGGAAGCCAGTCTTCCAGTTTGTGGCAGCTTGCATCTGGAAGAAATCCTGTCCATTCGGGATTATAGGTCGCCGAGGCCTGGTGCCCGACAGAGGGAGTTGGGCACAAAGATGGCCTGTTTCCAGGGGTAAGTAAAGTCAGCTGCCCAGGTGCCTGATGTCAGTTTGTAGGAGGCCTTTGTCCCTGCAAGGGAAGCTAGTCTTCCAGTTTGTGGCAGCTTGCACCTGGAAGAAATCCTGTTCCGTTTGGGATTGTAGGTGGCCGAGGCCAGGTGCCCGGCAAAGGGAGTTGGGAACAAAGGATGGCCTGTTTCCAGGGGTAAGTAAAGTTAGCTGCCCAGGTGCCTGATGTCAGTTTGTAGGAGGCCTTTGGCCCTCCAAGGGAAGCTAGTCTTCCAGTTTGTGGCAGCTTGCATCTGGAAGAAATGCTGTTCTGCTCATGATTGTAGGTGGCCGAGGCCAGGTGCCCGGCAGAGGGAGTTGGGCACAAATGATGGCCTGTTTCCAGGGATACGTAAAGTCAGCTGCCCAGGTGCCTGATGTCAGTCTGTAGGAGGCCTTTGGCCCTCCAAGGCAATCTAGTCTTCCAGTTTGTGGCACCTTGCATCTAGAAGAAATCCTTTTTCGTTCGGGATTGTAGGTGGCCGACGCCTGGTGCCCGGCAGAGGGAGTTGGGCACAAAGGATGGCCTGTTTTCAGAGGTAAGTAAAGTCAGCTGCCTAGGTGCCTGATGTCAGTTTGTAGGAGGCCTTTGGCCCTCCAAGGCTAGCAAGTCTTCCAGATAGTGGCAGCTTGCATCTGGAAGAAATCCTGTTCCTTTCGGGATTTTAGGTGGCCGAGGCCAGATGCCCGGCAGAGGGAGTTGGGCACAAATGATGGCCTGTTTCCAGGGGTAAGTAAAGTCAGCTGCCCAGGTGCCTGATGTCAGTTTGTAGGAGGCCTTTGGCCCTCCATGGGAAGCCAGGCTTCCAGCTTGTGGCAGCTTGCATCTGGAAGAAATCCTGTTCCGTTCGGGATTATAGGTGGCCGAGGCCAGGTGCTCGGCAGACGGAGTTGGGCACAAAGGATGGCCTGTTTCCAGGGGTAAGTAAAGTCAGCTGCCCAGGTGCCTGATGTCAGTTTGTAGGAGGCCTTTGGCCTTCCAAGGGAAGCAAGTCTTCCAGTTTGTGGCTGCTTGCATCTGGAAGAAATCCTGTTCCGTTCGGGATTGTAGGTGGCCGAGGCCAGGTGCCCGGCAGAGGGAGTTGGGCACAAATGATGGCCTCTTTCCAGGGGTTAGTAAAGTCAGCTGCCCAGGTGCCTGATGTCAATTTGTAGGAGGCCTTTGGCCCTCCAAGGGAAGCTAGTCTTCCAGTTTGTGGCAGCTTGCATCTGGAAGAAATGCTGTTCTGCTCGGGATTGTAGGTGGCCGAGGCCACGTGCCTGGCAGAGGGAGTTGGGCACAAATGATGGCCTGTTTCCAGGGCTAAGTAAAGTCAGCTGCCCAGGTGCCTGATGTCAGTTTGTAGCAGGCCTTTGGCCCTCCATGGGAAGCCAGGCTTCCAGCTTGTGGCAGCTTGCATCTGGAAGAAATCCTGTTCTGCTCGGGATTGTAGGTGGCCGAGGCCAGGTGCCCGGCAGAGGAAATTGGGCACAAAGGATGGCCTGTTTCCAGGGGTAAGTAAAGTCAGCTGCCCAGGTGCCTGATGTCAGTTTGTAGGAGGCCTTTGGCCCTCCAAGGGAAGCCAGGCTTCCAGCTTGTGGCTGCTTGCATCTGGAAGAAATCCTGTTCCGTTTGGGATTGTCGGTGTCCGAGGCCTGGTGCCCGGCAGAGGGAGTTGGGCACAAATGATGATGATGACCTGTTTCCAGGGGTAAGTAAAGTCAGATGCCCAGGTGCCTGATGTCAGTTTGTAGTAGGCATTTGGCTTTTCAAGGGAAACTAGTCTTCCAGTTTGTGGCAGCTTGCATCGCGAAGAAATCCTGTTCCGTTCGGGATTGTAGGTGGCCGAGGCCAGGTGCCCGGCAGAGGGAGTTGGGCACAAAGGATGGCCTGTTTCCAGGGGTAAGTAAAGTCAGCTGCCCAGGTGCCTGATGTCAGTTTGTAGGAGGCCTTTGGCCCTCCAAGGGAAGCCAGGCTTCCAGCTTGTGGCAGCTTGCATCTGGAAGAAATCCTGTTCCGTTCGGGATTGTAGGTGGCCGGAGCCGGGTGCCCTGCTGAGGGAGTAGGGAACAAATGATGGCCTGTTTCCAGGGGTAAGTAAAGTCAGCTGCCCAGGTGCCTGATGTCAGTTTGCAGGTGGCTAATGTTCCTCCATGGGAAGCCAGGCTTCCAGCTTCTGGCTGCTTGCATCTGGAAATAATCCTGTTCCGTTCGGGATTGTAGGTGGCCGAGGCCTGGTGCCCGGCAGAGGGAGTTGGGCACAAAGGATGGCCTGTTTCCAGGGGTAAGTAAAGTCAGTTGCCCAGGTGCCTGATGTCAGTTTGTAGCAGGCCTTTGGCCCTCCAAGGGAAGCTAATCTTCCAGTTTGTAGCAGCTTGCATCTGGAAGAAATCCTGTTCCGTTCGGGATTGTAGGTGGCCGAGGACAGGTGCCCGGCAGAGGGAGTTGGGCACAAATGATGGCCTGTTTCCAGGGGTTAGTAAAGTCAGCTGCCCAGGTGCCTTGAATCAGTTTGTAGCAGGCCTTTGGCCCTCCATGGGAAGCCAGGCTTCCAGCTTGTGGCAGCTTGCATCTTGAAGAAATCCTGTTCCGTTTGGGATTGTAGGTGGCCGAGGCCTGGTGCCCTCCTGCAGGAGTTGGGAACAAAGGATGGCCTGTTTCCAGGGGTAAGTAAAGTCAGCTGCCCAGGTGCCTGATGTCAGTTTGTAGGAGGCCTTTGGCCCTCCATGGGAAGCCAGGCTTCCAGCTTGTGGCAGCTTGCATCTGGAAGAAATCCTGTTCTGTTTGGGATCGTAGGTGACCGAGGCCTGGTGCCCGGCTGTGGGAGTTGGGCACAAATGAGAACCTGTTTCCAGGGGTAAGTAAAGTCAGTTGCCCAGGTGCCTGATGTCAGTTTGTAGCAGGCCTTTGGCTCTCCAAGGGATGCTAGTCTTCCTGTTCAATCCAGATTCCATCTTGAAAAAATCCTATTCCGTTCAAGATTGTAGGTTCCCGAAGCCGGGTGCCCGGCAGAGGGAGTTGGGCACAAAGGATGGCCTGTTTCCAGGGGTAAGTAAAGTCAGCTGCCCAGGTGCCTGATGTCAGTTTGTAGGAGGCCTTTGGCCCTCCAAGGGAAGCCAGTCTTCCAGTTTGTGGCAGCTTGCATCTTGAATAAATCCTGTTCTGTTCGGGATTGTAGGTGGCCGAGGCCTGGTGCCCAGCAGAGGGAGTTGGGCACAAATGATGGCCTGTTTCCAGGGGTAAGTAAAGTCAGCTGCCCAGGTGCCTGATGTCAGTTTGTAGGAGGCCTTTGGCCCTTCAAGGGAAACTAGTCTTCCAGTTTGTGGCAGCTTGCATCTGGAAGAAATCCTGTTCCATTCGGGATTGTAGGTGTCCGAGGCCAGGTGCCCGGCAGAGGGAGTTGGGCACAAATTATGGCCTGTTTCCAGGGGTAAGTAAAGTCAGCTACCCAGGTGCCTGATGTCAGTTTGTAGGAGGCCTTTGGCCCTCCAAGAGCTGCCAGTCTTCAAACTTGTGGTAGCTTGCATCTTGAGGAAATCCTGTTCCGTTTGGGATCGTAGGTGTCCGAGGCCAGGTGCCCGGCAGATAGAGTTGGGCACAAATGATGGCCTGTTTCCAGGGGTAAGTAAAGTCAGCTGCCCAGGTGCCTGATGTCAGTTTGTAGGAGGCCTTTGGCCCTCCAAGGGAAGCCAGTCTTCCAGTTTGTGGCAGCTTGCATCTGGTAGAAATCCTGTCCATTCGGGATTATAGGTGGCCGAGGCCTGGTGCCCGACAGAGGGAATTGGGCAGAAAGATGGCCTGTTTCCAGGGGTAAGTAAAGTCAGCTGCCCAGGTGCCTGATGTCAGTTTGTAGGAGGCCTTTGCCCGTGCAAGGGAAGCTAGTCTTCCAGTTTGTGGCTGCTTGCATCTGGAAGAAATGCTGTTCTGCTCATGATTGTAGGTGGCCGAGGCCAGGTGCCCGGCAGAGGGAATTGGGCACAAATGATCGCCTGTTTCCAGGGGTAAGTAAAGTCAGCTGCCCAGGTGCCTGATGTCAGTCTGTAGGAGGCCTTTGGCCCTCCATGGGAAGGTAGTCTTCCAGTTTGTGGCACCTTGCATCTAGAAGAAATCCTTTTTCGTTCGGGATTGTAGGTGGCCGACGCCTGGTGCCCGGCAGAGGGAGTTGGGCACAAAGGATGGCCTGTTTTCAGAGGTAAGTAAAGTCAGCTGCCCAGGTGCCTGATGTCAGTTTGTAGGAGGCCTTTGGCCCTCCAAGGCAGGCAAGTCTTCCAGTTTGTGGCAGCTTGCATCTGGAAGAAATCCTGTTCCATTCGGGATTTTAGGTGGCCGAGGCCAGGTGCCCGGCAGAGGGAGTTGGGCACAAATGATGGCCTGTTTCCAGGGGTAAGTAAAGTCAGCTGCCCAGGTGCCTGATGTCAGTTTGTAGGAGGCCTTTGGCCCTCCATGGGAAGCCAGGCTTCCAGCTTGTGGCAGCTTGCATCTGGAAGAAATGCTGTTCCGTTCGGGATTATAGGTGGCCGAGGCGAGGTGCCCGGCAGACGGAGTTGGGCACAAATGATGGCCTGTTTCCAGGGGTAAGTAAAGTCAGCTGCCCAGGTGCCTGATGTCAGTTTGTAGCAGGCCTTTGGCCCTCCATGGGAAGCCAGGCTTCCAGCTTGTGGCAGCTTGCATCTGGAAGAAATCCTGTTCCGTTCGGGATTGTAGGTGGCCGAGGCCAGGTGCCCGGCAGAGGGAGTTGGGCACAAATGATGGCCTGTTTCCAGAGGTTAGTAAAGTCAGCTGCCCAGGTGCCTGATGTCAGTTTGTAGGAGGCCTTTGGCCCTCCAAGGGAAGCTAGTCTTCCAGTTTGTGGCAGCTTGCATCTGGAAGAAATGCTGTTCTGCTCGGGATTGTAGGTGGCCGTGGCCACGTGCCTGGCAGAGGGAGTTGGGCACAAATGATGGCCTGTTTCCAGGGGTAAGTAAAGTCAGCTGCCCAGGTGCCTGATGTCAGTTTGTAGTAGGCATTTGGCTTTTCAAGGGAAACTAGTCTTCCAGTTTGTGGCAGCTTGCATCGCGAAGAAATCCTGTTCCGTTCGGGATTGTAGGTGGCCGAGGCCAGGTGCCCGGCCGAGGGAGTTGGGCACAAAGGATGGCCTGTTTCCAGGGGTAAGTAAAGTCAGCTGCCCAGGTGCCTGATGTCAGTTTGTAGGAGGCCTTTGGCCCTCCAAGGGAAGCCAGGCTTCCAGCTTGTGGCAGCTTGCATCTGGAAGAAATCCTGTTCCGTTCGGGATTGTAGGTGGCCGGAGCCGGGTGCCCTGCTGAGGGAGTAGGGAACAAATGATGGCCTGTTTCCAGGGGTAAGTAAAGTCAGCTGCCCAGGTGCCTGATGTCAGTTTGCAGGTGGCTAATGTTCCCCCATGGGAAGCCAGGCTTCCAGCTTGTGGCTGCTTGCATCTGGAAATAATCCTGTTCCGTTCGGGATTGTAGGTGGCCGAGACCTGGTGCCCGGCAGAGGGAGTTGGGCACAAAGGATGGCCTGTTTCCAGGCGTAAGTAAAGTCAGCTGCCCAGGTGCCTGATGTCAGTTTGTAGCAGGCCTTTGGCCCTCCAAGGGAAGCTAATCTTCCAGTTTGTGGCAGCTTGCATCTGGAAGAAATCCTGTTCCGTTCGGGATTGTAGGTGGCCGAGGACAGGTGCCCGGCAGAGGGAGTTGGGCACAAATGATGGCCTGTTTCCAGGGGTTAGTAAAGTCAGCCGCCCAGGTGCCTTGAATCAGTTTTTAGCAGGCCTTTGGCCCTCCATGGGAAGCCAGGCTTCCAGCTTGTGGCAGCTTGCATCTAGAAGAAATCCTGTTCCGTTTGGGATTGTAGGTGGCCGAGGCCTGGTGCCCTGCTGCAGGAGTTGGGAACAAAGGATGGCCTGTTTCCAGGGGTAAGTAAAGTCAGCTGCCCAGGTGCCTGATGTCAGTTTGTAGGAGGCCTTTGGCCCTCCATGGGAAGCCAGGCTTCCAGCTTGTGGCAGCTTGCATCTGGAAGAAACCCTGTTCTGTTTGGGATCGTAGGTGACCGAGGCCAGGTGCCCGGCCGAGGGAGTTGGGCACAAAGGATGGCCTGTTTTCAGAGGTAAGTAAAGTCAGCTGCCCAGGTGCCTGATGTCAGTTTGTAGGAGGCCTTTGGCCCTCCAAGGCAGGCAAGTCTTCCAGTTTGTGGCAGCTTGCATCTGGAAGAAATCCTGTTCCATTCGGGATTGTAGGTGGCCGAGGCCAGGTGCCCGGCAGAGGGAGTTGGGCACAAATGATGGCCTGTTTCCAGGGGTAAGTAAAGTCAGCTGCCCAGGTGCCTGATGTCAGTTTGTAGCAGGCCTTTGGCTCTCCAAGTGATGCTAGTCTTCCTGTTCAATGCAGCTTCCATCTGGAAAAAATCCTATTCCGTTCAAGATTGTAGGTTCTCGAAGCCGGGTGCCCGGCAGAGGGAGTTGGGCAAAAAGGATGGCCTGTTTCCAGGGGTAAGTAAAGTCAGCTGCCCAGGTGCCTGATGTCAGTTTGTAGGAGGCCTTTGGCCCTCCAAGGGAAGCTAGTCTTCCAGTTTGTGGCAGCTTGCATCTGGAAGAAATCATGTTCCATTCGGGATTGTAGGTGGCCGAGGCCAGGTGCCCGGCAGAGGGAGTTGGGCACAAATGATGGCCTGTTTCCAGGGGTAAGTAAAGTCAGCTACCCAGGTGCCTGATGTCAGTTTGTAGGAGGCCTTTGGCCCTCCAAGAGCTGCCAGTCTTCCAGCTTGTGGTAGCTTGCATCTTGAAGAAATCCTGTTCCGTTTGGGATCGTAGGTGGCCGAGGCCTGGTGCCCGGCAGAGGGAGTTGGGAACAAAGGATGGCCTGTTTCCAGGGGTAAGTAAAGTCAGCTGCCCAGGTGCCTGATGTCAGTTTGTAGGAGGCCTTTGGCCCTCCAAGGCAAGCAAGTCTTCCAGATTGTGGCAGCTTGCATCGCGAAGAAATCCTGTTCCGTTCGGGATTGTAGGTGTCCGAGGCCAGGTGCCCGGCAGAAATAGGTGGGCACAAAGGATGGCCTGTTTCCAGGGGTAAGTAAATCAGCTGCCCAGGTGCCTGATGTCAGTTTGTAGGAGGCCTTTGGCCCTCCAAGGGAAGCCAGTCTTCCAGTTTGTGGCAGCTTGCATCTGGAAGAAATCCTGTCCATTCGGGATTATAGGTGGCCGAGGCCTGGTGCCCGACAGAGGGAGTTGGGCACAAAGATGGCCTGTTTCCAGGGGTAAGTAAAGTCAGCTGCCCAGGTGCCTGATGTCAGTTTGTAGGAGGCCTTTGTCCCTGCAAGGGAAGCTAGTCTTCCAGTTTGTGGCAGCTTGCATCTGGAAGAAATCCTGTTCCGTTTGGGATTGTAGGTGGCCGAGGCCAGGTGCCCGGCAAAGGGAGTTGGGAACAAAGGATGGCCTGTTTCCAGGGGTAAGTAAAGTCAGCTGCCCAGGTGCCTGATGTCAGTTTGTAGGAGGCCTTTGGCCCTCCAAGGGAAGCTAGTCTTCCAGTTTGTGGCAGCTTGCATCTGGAAGAAATGCTGTTCTGCTCATGATTGTAAGTGGCCGAGGCCAGGTGCCCGGCAGAGGGAGTTGGGCACAAATGATGGCCTGTTTCCAGGGGTAAGTAAAGTCAGCTGCCCAGGTGCCTGATGTCAGTCTGTAGGAGGCCTTTGGCCCTCCATGGGAAGGTAGTCTTCCTGTTTGTGGCACCTTGCATCTAGAAGAAATCCTTTTTCGTTCGGGATTGTAGGTGGCCGACACCTGGTGCCCGGCAGAGGGAGTTGGGCACAAAGGATGGCCTGTTTTCAGAGGTAAGTAAAGTCAGCTGCCCAGGTGCCTGATGTCAGTTTGTAGGAGGCCTTTGGCCCTCCAAGGCAAGCAAGTCTTCCAGATTGTGGCAGCTTGCATCTGGAAGAAATCCTGTTCCATTCGGGATTTTAGGTGGCCGAGGCCAGATGCCCGGCAGAGGGAGTTGGGCACAAATGATGGCCTGTTTCCAGGGGTAAGTAAAGTCAGCTGCCCAGGTGCCTGATGTCAGTTTGTAGGACGCCTTTGGCCCTCCATGGGAAGCCAGGCTTCCAGCTTGTGGCAGCTTGCATCTGGAAGAAATCCTGTTCCGTTCGGGATTACAGGTGGCCGAGGCCAGGTGCTCGGCAGACGGAGTTGGGCACAAAGGATGGCCTGTTTCCAGGGGTAAGTAAAGTCAGCTGCCCAGGTGCCTGATGTCAGTTTGTAGCAGGCCTTTGGCCCTCCATGGGAAGCCTGGCTTCCAGCTTGTGGCAGCTTGCATCTGGAAGAAATCCTGTTCCGTTCGGCATTGTAGGTGTCCGGAGCCGGGTGGCCTGCTGAGGGAGTTGGGCACAAAGGATGGCCTGTTTCCAGGGGTAAGTAAAGTCAGCTGCCCAGGTGCCTGATGTCAGTTTGTAGGAGGCCTTTGGCCTTCCAAGGGAAGCAAGTCTTCCAGTTTGTGGCAGCTTGCATCTGGAAGAAATCCTGTTCCGTTCGGGATTGTAGGTGGCCGAGGCCAGGTGCCCGGCAGAGGGAGTTGGGCACAAATGATGGCCTCTTTCCAGGGGTTAGTAAAGTCAGCTGCCCAGGTGCCTGATGTCAATTTGTAGGAGGCCTTTGGCCCTCCAAGGGAAGCTAGTCTTCCAGTGTGTGGCAGCTTGCATCTGGAAGAAATGCTGTTCTGCTCGGGATTGTAGGTGGCCGAGGCCACGTGCCTTGCAGAGGGAGTTGGGCACAAATGATGGCCTGTTTCCAGGGGTAAGTAAAGTCAGCTGCCCAGGTGCCTGATGTCAGTTTGTAGCAGGCCTTTGGCCCTCCATGGGAAGCCAGGCTTCCAGCTTGTGGCAGCTTGCATCTGGAAGAAATCCTGTTCCGTTCGGGATTGTAGGTGGCCGAGGCCAGGTGCCCGGCAGAGGAAATTGGGCACAAAGGATGGCCTGTTTCCAGGGGTAAGTAAAGTCTGCTGCCCAGGTGCCTGATGTCAGTTTGTAGGAGGCCTTTGGCCCACCAAGGGAAGCCAGGCTTCCAGCTTGTGGCAGCTTGCATCTGGAAGAAATCCTGTTCTGTTTGGGATCGGAGGTGACCGAGGCCTGGTGCCCGGCTGTGGGAGTTGGGCACAAATGAGAACCTGTTTCCAGGGGTAAGTAAAGTCAGTTGCCCAGGTGCCTGATGTCAGTTTGTAGCAGGCCTTTGGCTCTCCAAGTGATGCTAGTCATCCTGTTCAATGCAGATTCCATCTGGAAAAAATCCTATTCCGTTCAAGATTGTAGGTTCCCGAAGCCGGGTGCCCGGCAGAGGGAGTTGGGCACAAAGGATGGCCTGTTTCCAGGGGTAAGTAAAGTCAGCTGCCCAGGTGCCTGATGTCAGTTTGTAGGAGGCCTTTGGCCCTCCAAGGGAAGCCAGTCTTCCAGTTTGTGGCAGCTTGCATCTTGAAGAAATCCTGTTCCGTTCGGGATTGTAGGTGGCCGAGGCCTGGTGCCCGGCAGAGGGAGTTGGGCAGAAATGATGGCCTGTTTCCAGGGCTAAGTAAAGTCAGCTGCCCAGGTGCCTGATGTCAGTTTGTAGGAGGCCTTTGGCCCTTCAAGGGAAACTAGTCTTCCAGTTTGTGGCAGCTTGCATCTGGAAGAAATCCTGTTCCATTCGGGATTGTAGGTGGCCGAGGCCAGGTGCCCGGCAGAGGGAGTTGGGCACAAATGATGGCCTGTTTCCAGGGGTAAGTAAAGTCAGCTACCCAAGTGCCTGATGTCAGTTTGTAGGAGGCCTTTGGCCCTCCAAGAGCTGCCAGTCTTCCAGCTTGTGGTAGCTTGCATCTTGAAGAAATCCTGTTCCGTTTGGGATCGTAGGTGGCCGAGGCCTGGTGCCCGGCAGAGGGAGTTGGGAACAAAGGATGGACTGTTTCCAGGGGTAATTAAAGTCAGCTGCCCATGTGCCTGATGTCAGTTTGTAGGAGGCCTTTGGCCCTCCAAGGCAAGCAAGTCTTCCAGATTGTGGCAGCTTGCATCGCGAAGAAATCCTGTTCCGTTCGGGATTGTAGGTGTCTGAGGCCAGGTGCCCGGCAGAAAGATTTGGGCACAAATGATGGCCTGTTTCCAGGGGTAAGTAAAGTCAGCTGCCCAGGTGCCTGATGTCATTTTGTAGAAGGCCTTTGGCCCTCCATGGGAAGCCAGGCTTCCAGCTTGTGGCAGCTTGCATCTGGAAGAAATCCTGTTCCGTTCGGGATTGTAGGTGGCCGAGGCCTGGTGCCCGGCAGAGGGAGTTGGGAACAAATGATGGCCTGTTTCCAGGGGTAAGTAAAGTTAGCTGCCCAGGTGCCTGATGTCAGTTTGTAGGAGGCCTTTGGCCCTCCTAGGGAAGCTAGTCTTCCAGTTTGTGGCACCTTGCATCTGGAAGAAATCCTTTTTCGTTCGGGATTGTAGGTGGCCGACGCCTGGTGCCGGCAGAGGGAGTTGGGCACAAATGATGGCCTGTTTTCAGAGGTAAGTAAAGTCAGCTGCCCAGGTGCCTGATGTCAGTTTGTAGCAGGCCTTTGGCCCTCCATGGGAAGCCAGGCTTCCAGTTTGTGGCAGCTTGCATCTGGAAGAAATCCTGTTCCGTTCGGGATTGTAGGTGGCCGAGGCCAGTTGCCCGGCAGAGGGAGTTGGGAACAAATGATGGCCTGTTTCCAGGGGTAAGTAAAGTAAACTGCCCAGGTGCCTGATGTCAGTTTGTAGGAGGCCTTTGGCCCTCCTAGGGAAGCTAGTCTTCCAGTTTGTGGCACCTTGCATCTGGAAGAAATCCTTTTTCGTTCGGGATTGTAGGTGGCCGACGCCTGGTGCCGGCAGAGGGAGTTGGGCACAAATGATGGCCTGTTTTCAGAGGTAAGTAAAGTCAGCTGCCCAGGTGCCTGATGTCAGTTTTTAGCAGGCCTTTGGCCCTCCATGGGAAGCCAGGCTTCCAGTTTGTGGCAGCTTGCATCTGGAAGAAATCCTGTTCCGTTCGGCATTGTAGGTGTCCGGAGCCGGGTGGCCTGCTGAGGGAGTTGGGCACAAAGGATGGCCTTTTTCCAAGGGTAAGTAAAGTCAGCTGCCCAGGTGCCTGATGTCAGTTTGTAGGAGGCCTTTGGCCCTCCAAGGGCAGCTAGTCTTCCAGTTTGTGGCAGCTTGCATCTGGAATAAATCCTGTTCCGTTCGGGATTGTGGGTGGCCGAGGCCAGGTGCCCGGCAGAGGGAGTTGGGCACAAATGATGGCCTCTTTCCAGGGGTAAGTAAAGTCAGCTGCCCAGGTGCCTGATGTCAGTTTGTAGGAGGCCTTTGGCCCTCCAAGGGAGGCTAGTCTTCCAGTTTGTGGCAGCTTGCATCTGGAAGAAATGCTGTTCTGCTCGGGATTGTAGGTGGCCGAGGCCTCGTACCTGGCAGAGGGAGTTGGGCACAAATGATGGCCTGTTTCCAGGGGTAAGTAAAGTCAGCTGCCCAGGTGCCTGATTTCAGTTTGTAGCAGGCCTTTGGCCCTCCATGGGAAGCCAGGCTTCCAGCTTGTGGCAGCTTGCATCTGGAAGAAATCCTGTTCCGTTCGGGATTGTAGGTGGCCGAGGCCAGGTGCCCGGCAGAGGAAATTGGGCACAAAGGATGGCCTGTTTCCAGGGGTAAGTAAAGTCAGCTGCCCATGTGCCTGATGTCAGTTTGTAGGAGGCCTTTGGCCCTCCAAGGGAAGCCAGTCTTCCAGTTTGTGGCAGCTTGAATCTTGAAGAAATCCTGTTCCGTTCGGGATTGTAGGTGGCCGAGGCCTGGTGCCCGGCAGAGGGAGTTGGGCACAAATGATGGCCTGTTTCCAGGGGTAAGTAAAGTCAGCTGCCCAGGTGCCTGATGTCAGTTTGTAGGAGGCCTATGGCCCTTCAAGGGAAACTAGTCTTCCAGTTTGTGGCAGCTTGCATCTGGAAGAAATCCTGTTCCATTCGGGATTGTAGGTGGCCGAGGCCAGGTGCCCGGCAGAGGGAGTTGGGCACAAATGATGGCCTGTTTCCAGGGGTAAGTAAAGTCAGCTACTCAGGTGCCTGATGTCAGTTTGTAGGAGGCCTTTGGCCCTCCAAGAGCTGCCAGTCTTCCAGCTTGTGGTAGCTTGCTTCTTGAAGAAATCCTGTTCCGTTTGGGATCGTAGGTGGCCGAGGCCTGGTGCCCGGCAGAGGGAGTTGGGCACAAAGGATGGCCTGTTTCCAGGGGTAAGTAAAGTCAGCTGCCCAGGTGCCTGATGTCAGTTTGTAGGAGGCCTTTGGCCCTCCATGGGAAGCCAGGCTTCCAGCTTTTGGCAGCTTGCATCTGGAAGAAATCCTGTTCCGTTTCGGATCGCAGGTGACCGAGGCCTGGTGCCCGGCTGTGGGAGTTGGGCACAAATGAGAACCTGTTTCCAGGGGTAAGTAAAGTCAGCTGCCCAGGTGCCTGATGTCAGTTTATAGCAGGCCTTTGGCTCTCCAAGTGATGCTAGTCTTCCTGTTCAATGCAGCTTCCATCTGGAAAAAATCCTATTCCGTTCAAGATTGTAGGTTCCCGAAGCCGGGTGCCCGGCAGAGGGAGTTGGGCACAAAGGATGGCCTGTTTCCTTGGGTAAGTAAAGTTAGCTGCCCAGGTGCCTGATGTCAGTTTGTAGGAGGCCTTTGGCCCTCCAAGGGAAGCTAGTCTTCCAGTTTGTGGCAGCTTGCATCTGGAAGAAATGCTGTTCTGCTCATGATTGTAGGGGCCGAGTCCAGGTGCCCGGCTGAGGGAGTTTGGCACAAATGATGGCCTGTTTCCAGGGGTAAGTAAAGTCAGCTGCCCAGGTGCCTTGAATCAGTTTGTAGCAGGCCTTGGCCCTCCATGGGAAGCCAGGCTTCCAGCTTGTGGCAGCTTGCATCTGGAAGAAATCCTGTTCCGTTTGGGATTGTCGGTGGCCGAGGCCTGGTGCCCGGCAGAGGGAGTTGGGCACAAAGGATGGCCTGTTTCCAGGGGTAAGTAAAGTCAGCTGCCCAGGTGCCTGATGTCAGTTTGCAGGTGGCTATTGTTTCTCCATGGGAAGCCAGGCTTCCAGCTTGTGGCAGCTTGCATCTGGAAGAAATCCTGTTCCGTTCGGGATTGTAGGTGGCCGGAGCCGGGTGCCCTGCTGAGGGAGTAGGGAACAAATGATGGCCTGTTTCCAGGGGTAAGTAAAGTCAGCTGCCCAGGTGCCTGATGTCAGTTTGCAGGTGTCTAAGTTTCCTCCAAGGGAAGCTAATCTTCCAGTTTGTGGCAGCTTGCATCTGGAAGAAATCCTGTTCCGTTCGGGATTGTAGGTGGCCGAGGACAGGTGCGCTGCTGAGGGAGTTGGGCACAAATGATGGCCTGTTTCCAGGGGTTAGTAAAGTCAGCTGCCCAGGTGCCTTGAATCAGTTTGTAGCAGGCCTTGGCCCTCCATGGGAAGCCAGGCTTCCATCTTGTGGCAGCTTGCATCTTGAAGAAATCCTGTTCCTTTTGGGATTGTAGGTGGCCGAGGCCTGGTGCCCGGCAGAGGGAGTTGGGCACAAATGATGGCCTCTTTCCAGGGGTAAGTAAAGTCAGCTGCCCAGGTGCCTGATGTCAGTTTGTAGGAGGACTTTGGCCCTTCAAGGGAAACTAGTCTTCCAGTTTGTGGCAGCCTGCATCTGGAAGAAATCCTGTTCCATTCGGTATTGTAGGTGGCCGAGGCCAGGTGCCCGGCAGAGGGAGTTGGGCACAAATGATGGCCTGTTTCCAGGGGTAAGTAAAGTCAGCTGCCCAGGTGCCTGATGTCAGTTTGTAGGAGGCCTTTGACCCTCCAAGAGCAGCCAGGCTTCCAGCTTGTGGCAGCTTGCATCTGGAAGAAATCCTGTTCCGTTTGGGATCGTAGGTGGCCGAGGCCTGGTGTCCGGCTAAAGGAGTTGGGAACAAAGGATGGCCTGTTTCCAGGGTTAAGTAAAGTTAGCTGCCCAGGTGCTTGGTGTCAGTTTGTAGGAGGCCTTTGGCCATCCAAGGGAAGCTAGTCTTCCAGTTTGTGGCTGCTTGCATCTGGAAGAAATCCTGTTCTATTTGGGAATGTAGGTGGCCGAGGCCTGCTGCCCGGCAGAGGAAGTTGGGCACAAAGGATGGCCTGTTTCCAGAGGTAAGTAAATCAGCTGCCCAGGTGCCTGATGTCAGTTTGTAGGAGGACTTTGGCCCTCCATGGGAAGCTAGTCTTCCAGTTTGTGGCAGCTTGCATCTGGAAGAAATGCTGTTCTGCTCGGGATTGTAGGTGGCCGAGGCCACGTGCCTGGCAGAGGGAGTTGGGCACAAATGATGGCCTGTTTCCAGGGGTAAGTAAAGTCAGCTGCCCAGGTGCCTGATTTCAGTTTGTAGCAGGCCTTTGGCCCTCCATGGGAAGCCAGGCTTCCAGCTTGTGGCAGCTTGCATCTGGAAGAAATCCTGTTCCGTTCGGGATTGTAGGTGGCCGAGGCCAGGTGCCCGGCAGAGGAAATTGGGCACAAAGGATGGCCTGTTTCCAGCGGTAAGTAAAGTCAGCTGCCCAGGTGCCTGATGTCAGTTTGTAGGAGGCCTTTGGCCCTCCAAGGGAAGCCAGGCTTCCAGCTTGTGGCAGCTTGCATCTGGAAGAAATCCTGTTCCGTTTGGGATTGTCGGTGGCCGAGGCCTGGTGCCCGGCAGAGGGAGTTGGGCACAAATGATGATGATGACCTGTTTCCAGGGGTAAGTAAAGTCAGCTGCCCAGGTGCCTGATGTCAGTTTGTAGTAGGCATTTGGCTTTTCAAGGGAAACTAGTCTTCCAGTTTGTGGCAGCTTGCATCGCGAAGAAATCCTGTTCCGTTCAGGATTGTAGGTGGCCGAGGCCAGGTGCCCGGCAGAGGGAGTTGGGCACAAAGGATGGCCTGTTTCCAGGGGTAAGTAAAGTCAGCTGCCCAGGTGCCTGATGTCAGTTTGTAGGAGGCCTTTGGCCCTCCAAGGGAAGCCAGGCTTCCAGCTTGTGGCAGCTTGCATCTTGAAGAAATCCTGTTCCGTTCGGGATTGTAGGTGGCCGGAGCCGGGTGCCCTGCTGAGGGAGTAGGGAACAAATTATGGCCTGTTTCCAGGGGTAAGTAAAGTCAGCTGCCCAGGTGCCTGATGTCAGTTTTCAGGTGGCTAATGTTCCTCCATGGGAAGCCAGGCTTCCAGCTTGTGGCTGCTTGCATCTGGAAATAATCCTGTTCCGTTCGGGATTGTAGGTGGCTGAGGCCTGGTGCCCGGCAGAGGGAGTTGGGCACAAAGGATGGCCTGTATCCAGGGGAAAGTAAAGTCAGCTGCCCAGGTGCCTGATGTCAGTTTGTAGCAGGCCTTTGGCCCTCCAAGGGAAGCTAATCTTCCAGTTAGTGGCAGCTTGCATCTGGAAGAAATCCTGTTCCGTTCGGGATTGTAGGTGGCCGAGGACAGGTGCCCGGCAGAGGGAGTTGGGCACAAATGATGGCCTGTTTCCAAAGGTTAGTAAAGTCAGCTGCCCAGGTGCCTTGAATCAGTTTGTAGCAGGCCTTTGGCCCTCCATGGGAAGCCAGGCTTCCAGCTTGTGGCAGCTTGCATCTTGAAGAAATCCTGATCCGTTTGGGATTGTAGGTGGCTGAGGCCTGGTGCCCTGCTGCAGGAGTTGGGAACAAAGGATGGCCTGTTTCCAGGGGTAAGTAAAGTCAGCTGCCCAGGTGCCTGATGTCAGTTTGTAGGAGGCCTTTGGCCCTCCAAGGCAAGCAAGTCTTCCAGATTGTGGCAGCTTGCATCGCGAAGAAATCCTGTTCCGTTCGGGATTGTAGGTGTCCGAGGCCAGGTGCCCGGCAGAAAGAGGTGGGCACAAAGGATGGCCTGTTTCCAGGGGTAAGTAAATCAGCTGCCCAGGTGCCTGATGTCAGTTTGTAGGAGGCCTTTGGCCCTCCAAGGGAAGCCAGTCTTCCAGTTTGTGGCAGCTTGCATCTGGAAGAAATCCTGTCCATTCGGGATTATAGGTGGCCGAGGCCTGGTGCCCGACAGAGGGAGTTGGGCACAAAGATGGCCTGTTTCCAGGGGTAAGTAAAGTCAGCTGCCCAGGTGCCTGATGTCAGTTTGTAGGAGGCCTTTGTCCCTGCAAGGGAAGCTAGTCTTCCAGTTTGTGGCAGCTTGCATCTGGAAGAAATCCTGTTCCGTTCGGGATTGTAGGTGGCCGAGGCCAGGTGCCCGGCAAAGGGAGTTGGGAACAAAGGATGGCCTGTTTCCAGGGGTAAGTAAAGTCAGCTGCCCAGGTGCCTGATGTCAGTTTGTAGGAGGCCTTTGGCCCTCCAAGGGAAGCTAGTCTTCCAGTTTGTGGCAGCTTGCATCTGGAAGAAATGCTGTTCTGCTCATGATTGTAGGTGGCCGAGGCCAGGTGCCCGGCAGAGGGAGTTGGGCACAAATGATGGCCTGTTTCCAGGGGTAAGTAAAGTCAGCTGCCCAGGTGCCTGATGTCAGTCTGTAGGAGGCCTTTGGCCCTCCATGGGAAGGTAGTCTTCCAGTTTGTGGCAGCTTGCATCTAGAAGAAATCCTTTTTCGTTCGGGATTGTAGGTGGCCGACGCCTGGTGCCCGGCAGAGGGAGTTGGGCACAAAGGATGGCCTGTTTTCAGAGGTAAGTAAAGTCAGCTGCCCAGGTGCCTGATGTCAGTTTGTAGGAGGCCTTTGGCCCTCCAAGGCAAGCAAGTCTTCCAGATTGTGGCAGCTTGCATCTGGAAGAAATCCTGTTCCATTCGGGATTTTAGGTGGCCGAGGCCAGATGCCCAACAGAGGGAGTTGGGCACAAATGATGGCCTGTTTCCAGGGGTAAGTAAAGTCAGCTGCCCAGGTGCCTGATGTCAGTTTGTAGCAGGCCTTTGGCCCTCCATGGGAAGCCAGGCTTCCAGCTTGTGGCAGCTTGCATCTGGAAGAAATCCTGTTCCGTTCGGGATTGTAGGTGGCCGAGGCCAGGTGCCCGGCAGAGGAAATTGGGCACAAAGGATGGCCTGTTTCCAGGGGTAAGTAAATTCAGCTGCCCAGGTGTCTGATGTCAGTTTGTAGGAGGCCTTTGGCCCTCCAAGGGAAGCCAGGCTTCCAGCTTGTGGCTGCTTGCATCTGGAAGAAATCCTGTTCCGTTTGGGATTGTCGGTGTCCGAGGCCTGGTGCCCGGCAGAGGGAGTTGGGCACAAATGATGATGATGGCCTGTTTCCAGGGGTAAGTAAAGTCAGCTGCCCAGGTGCCTGATGTCAGTTTGTAGTAGGCATTTGGCTTTTCAAGGGAAACTAGTCTTCCAGTTTGTGGCAGCTTGCATCGCGAAGAAATCCTGTTCCGTTCGGGATTGTAGGTGGCCGAGGCCAGGTGCCCGGCAGAGGGAGTTGGGCACAAATGATGGCCTGTTTCCAGGGGTAAGTAAAGTCAGCTGCCCAGGTGCCTGATGTCAGTTTGTAGGAGGCCTTTGGCCCTCCAAGGGAAGCCAGGCTTCCAGCTTGTGGCACCTTGCATCTGGAAGTAATCCTGTTCCGTTCGGGATTGTAGGTGGCCGGAGCCGGGTGCCCTGCTGAGGGAGTAGGGAACAAATGATGGCCTGTTTCCAGGGGTAAGTAAAGTCAGCTGCCCAGGTGCCTGATGTCAGTTTGCAGGTGGCTAATGTTCCTCCATGGGAAGCCAGGCTTCCAGCTTGTGGCTGCTTGCATCTGGAAATAATCCTGTTCCGTTCGGGATTGTAGGTGGCCGAGGCCTGGTGCCCGGCAGAGGGAGTTGGGCACAAAGGATGGCCTGTTTCCAGGGGTAAGTAAAGTCAGTTGCCCAGGTGCCTGATGTCAGTTTGTAGCAGGCCTTTGGCCCTCCAAGGGAAGCTAATCTTCCAGTTTGTGGCAGCTTGCATCTGGAAGAAATCCTGTTCCGTTCGGGATTGTAGGTGGCCGAGGACAGGTGCCCGGCAGAGGGAGTTGGGCACAAATGATGGCCTGTTTCCAGGGGTTAGTAAAGTCAGCTGCCCAGGTGCCTTGAATCAGTTTGTAGCAGGCCTTTGGCCCTCCATGGGAAGCCAGGCTTCCAGCTTGTGGCAGCTTGCATCTAGAAGAAATCCTGTTCCGTTTGGGATTGTAGGTGGCCGAGGCCTGGTGCCCTGCTGCAGGAGTTGGGAACAAAGGATGGCCTGTTTCCAGGGGTAAGTAAAGTCAGCTGCCCAGGTGCATGATGTCAGTTTGTAGGAGGCCTTTGGCCCTCCATGGGAAGCCAGGCTTCCAGCTCGTGGCAGCTTGCATCTGGAAGAAATCCTGTTCTGTTTGGGATCGTAGGTGACCGAGGCCTGGTGCCCGGCTGTGGGAGTTGGGCACAAATGAGAACCTGTTTCCAGGGGTAAGTAAAGTCAGTTGCCCAGGTGCCTGATGTCAGTTTGTAGCAGGCCTTTGGCTCTCCAAGTGATGCTAGTCATCCTGTTCAATGAAGATTCCATCTGGAAAAAATCCTATTCCGTTCAAGATTGTAGGTTCCCGAAGCCGGGTGCCCGGCAGAGGGAGTTGGGCACAAAGGATGGCCTGTTTCCAGGGGTAAGTAAAGTCAGCTGCCCAGGTGCCTGATGTCAGTTTGTAGGAGGCCTTTGGCCCTCCAAGGGAAGCCAGGCTTCCAGATTGTGGCAGCTTGCATCTTGAAGAAATCCTGTTCCGTTCGGGATTGTAGGTGGCCGAGGCCTGGTGCCCGGCAGAGGGAGTTGGGCAGAAATGATGGCCTGTTTCCAGGGCTAAGTAAAGTCAGCTGCCCAGGTGCCTGATGTCAGTTTGTAGGAGGCCTTTGGCCCTTCAAGGGAAACTAGTCTTCCAGTTTGTGGCAGCTTGCATCTGGAAGAAATCCTGTTCCATTCGGGATTGTAGGTGGCCGAGGCCAGGTGCCCGGCAGAGGGAGTTGGGCACAAATGATGGCCTGTTTCCAGGGGTAAGTAAAGTCAGCTACCCAAGTGCCTGATGTCAGTTTGTAGGAGGCCTTTGGCCCTCCAAGAGCTGCCAGTCTTCCAGCTTGTGGTAGCTTGCATCTTGAAGAAATCCTGTTTCGTTTGGGATCGTAGGTGGCCGAGGCCTGGTGCCCGGCAGAGGGAGTTGGGAACAAAGGATGGCCTGTTTCCAGGGGTAATTAAAGTCAGCTGCCCATGTGCCTGATGTCAGTTTGTAGGAGGCCTTTGGCCCTCCAAGGCAAGCAAGTCTTCCAGATTGTGGCAGCTTGCATCGCGAAGAAATCCTGTTCCGTTCGGGATTGTAGGTGTCTGAGGCCAGGTGCCCGGCAGAAAGATTTGGGCACAAATGATGGCCTGTTTCCAGGGGTAAGTAAAGTCAGCTGCCCAGGTGCCTGATGTCATTTTGTAGAAGGCCTTTGGCCCTCCATGGGAAGCCAGGCTTCCAGCTTGTGGCAGCTTGCATCTGGAAGAAATCCTGTTCCGTTCGGGATTGTAGGTGGCCGAGGCCAGTTGCCCGGCAAAGGGAGTTGGGAACAAATGATGGCCTGTTTCCAGGGGTAAGTAAAGTTAGCTGCCCAGGTGCCTGATGTCAGTTTGTAGGAGGCCTTTGGCCCTCCTAGGGAAGCTAGTCTTCCAGTTTGTGGCACCTTGCATCTGGAAGAAATCCTTTTTCGTTCGGGATTGTAGGTGGCCGACGCCTGGTGCCGGCAGAGGGAGTTGGGCACAAAGGATGGCCTGTTTTCAGAGGTAAGTAAAGTCAGCTGCCCAGGTGCCTGATGTCAGTTTGTAGGAGGCCTTTGGCCCTTCAAGGGAAACTAGTCTTCCAGTTTGTGGCAGCTTGCATCTGGAAGAAATCCTGTTCCATTCGGGATTGTAGGTGGCCGAGGCCAGGTGCCCGGCAGAGGGAGTTGGGCACAAATGATGGCCTGTTTCCAGGGGTAAGTAAAGTCAGCTACTCAGGTGCCTGATGTCAGTTTGTAGGAGGCCTTTGGCCCTCCAAGAGCTGCCAGTCTTCCAGCTTGTGGTAGCTTGCATCTTGAAGAAATCCTGTTCCGTTTGGGATCGTAGGTGGCCGAGGCCTGGTGCCCGGCAGAGGGAGTTGGGCACACAGGATGGCCTGTTTCCAGGGGTAAGTAAAGTCAGCTGCCCAGGTGCCTGATGTCAGTTTGTAGGAGGCCTTTGGCCCTCCATGGGAAGCCAGGCTTCCAGCTTGTGGCAGCTTGCATCTGGAAGAAATCCTGTTCCGTTTGGGATTGTCGGTGGCCGAGGCCTGGTGCCCGGCAGAGGGAGTTGGGCACAAAGGATGGCCTGTTTCCAGGGGTAAGTAAAGTCAGCTGCCCAGGTGCCTGATGTCAGTTTGCAGGTGGCTATTGTTTCTCCATGGGATGGCAGGCTTCCAGCTTGTGGCTGCTTGCATCTGGAAGTAATCCTGTTCCGTTCGGGATTGTAGGTGTCCGAGGCCAGGTGCCCGGCAGAAAGAGTTGGGCACAAAGGATGGCCTGTTTCCAGGGGTAAGTAAAGTCAGCTGCCCAGGTGCCTGATGTCAGTTTGTAGGAGGCCTTTGGCCTTCCAAGGGAAGCCAGGCTTCCAGCTTGTGGCTGCTTGCATCTGGAAGAAATCCTGTTCCGTTTGGGATTGTCGGTGGCCGAGGCCTGGTGCCCGGCAGAGGGAGTTGGGCACAAATGATGATGATGACCTGTTTCCAGGGGTAAGTAAAGTCAGCTGCCAAGGTGCCTGATGTCAGTTTGTAGTAGGCATTTGGCTTTTCAAGGGAAACTAGTCTTCCAGTTTGTGGCAGCTTGCATCGCGAAGAAATCCTGCTCCGTTCGAATTGTAGGTGGCCGAGGCCAGGTGCCCGGCAGAGGGAGTTGGGCACAAATGATGGCCTGTTTCCAGGGGTAAGTAAAGTCAGCAGCCCAGGTGCCTGATGTCAGTTTGTAGGAGGCCTTTGGCCCTCCAAGGGAAGCCAGGCTTCCAGCTTGTGGCAGCTTGCATCTGGAAGAAATCCTGTTCCGTTCGGGATTGTAGGTGGCCGGAGCCGGGTGCCCTGCTGAGGGAGTAGGGAATTAATGATGGCCTGTTTCCAGGGGTAAGTAAAGTCAGCTGCCCAGGTGCCTGATGTCAGTTTGCAGGTGTCTAAGTTTCCTCCAAGGGAAGCTAATCTTCCAGTTTGTGGCAGCTTGCATCTGGAAGAAATCCTGTTCCGTTCGGGATTGTAGGTGGCCGAGGACAGGTGCCCTGCTGAGGGAGTTGGGCACAAATGATGGCCTGTTTCCAGGGGTTAGTAAAGTCAGCTGCCCAGGTGCCTTGAATCAGTTTGTAGCAGGCCTTGGCCCTCCATGGGAAGCCAGGCTTCCATCTTGTGGCAGCTTGCATCTTGAAGAAATCCTGTTCCGTTTGGGATTGTAGGTGGCCGAGGATTGGTGCCCGGCAGAGGGAGTTGGGCACAAATGATGGCCTCTTTCCAGGGGTAAGTAAAGTCAGCTGCCCAGGTGCCTGATGTCAGTTTGTAGGAGGACTTTGGCCCTTCAAGGGAAACTAGTCTTCCAGTTTGTGGCAGCCTGCATCTGGAAGAAATCCTGTTCCATTCGGTATTGTAGGTGGCCGAGGCCAGGTGCCCGGCAGAGGGAGTTGGGCACAAATGATGGCCTGTTTCCAGGGGTAAGTAAAGTCAGCTGCCCAGGTGCCTGATGTCAGTTTGTAGGAGGCCTTTGACCCTCCAAGATCAGCCAGGCTTCCAGCTTGTGGCAGCTTGCATCTGGAAGAAATCCTGTTCCGTTTGGGATCGTAGGTGGCCGAGGCCTGGTGTCCAGCTAAAGGAGTTGGGAAAAAAGGATGGCCTGTTTCCAGGGTTAAGTAAAGTTAGCTGCCCAGGTGCTTGGTGTCAGTTTGTAGGAGGCCTTTGGCCATCAAAGGGAAGCTAGTCTTCCAGTTTGTGGCTGCTTGCATCTGGAAGAAATCCTGTTCTATTTGGGAATGTAGGTGGCCGAGGCCTGCTGCCCGGCAGAGGGAGTTGGGCACAAAGGATGGCCTGTTTCCAGGGGTAAGTAAAGTCAGCAGCCCAGGTGCCTGATGTCAGTTTGTAGGAGGCCTTTGGCCCTCCAAGGGAAGCCAGGCTTCCAGCTTGTGGCAGCTTGCATCTGGAAGAAATCCTGTTCCGTTCGGGATTGTAGGTGGCCGGAGCCGGGTGCCCTGCTGAGGGAGTAGGGAACAAATGATGGCCTGTTTCCAGGGGTAAGTAAAGTCAGCTGCCCAGGTGCCTGATGTCAGTTTGCAGGTGTCTAAGTTTCCTCCAAGGGAAGCTAATCTTCCAGTTTGTGGCAGCTTGCATCTGGAAGAAATCCTGTTCCGTTCGGGATTGTAGGTGGCCGAGGACAGGTGCCCTGCTGAGGGAGTTGGGCACAAATGATGGCCTGTTTCCAGGGGTTAGTAAAGTCAGCTGCCCAGGTGCCTTGAATCAGTTTGTAGCAGGCCTTGGCCTTCCATGGGAAGCCAGGCTTCCATCTGGTGGCAGCTTGCATCTTGAAGAAATCCTGTTCCGTTTGGGATTGTAGGTGGCCGAGGCCTGGTGCCCGGCAGAGGGAGTTGGGCACAAATGATGGCCTCTTTCCAGGGGTAAGTAAAGTCAGCTGCCCAGGTGCCTGATGTCAGTTTGTAGGAGGACTTTGGCCCTTCATGGGAAACTAGTCTTCCAGTTTGTGGCAGCCTGCATCTGGAAGAAATCCTGTTCCATTCGGTATTGTAGGTGGCCGAGGCCAGGTGCCCGGCAGAGGGAGTTGGGCACAAATGATGGCCTGTTTCCAGGGGTAAGTAAAGTCAGCTGCCCAGGTGCCTGATGTCAGTTTGTAGGAGGCCTTTGACCCTCCAAGAGCAGCCAGGCTTCCAGCTTGTGGCAGCTTGCATCTGGAAGAAATCCTGTTCCGTTTGGGATCGTAGGTGGCCGAGGCCTGGTGTCCGGCTAAAGGAGTTGGGAACAAAGGATGGCCTGTTTCCAGGGTTAAGTAAAGTTAGCTGCCCAGGTGCTTGGTGTCAGTTTGTAGGAGGCCTTTGGCCATCCAAGGGAAGCTAGTCTTCCAGTTTGTGGCTGCTTGCATCTGGAAGAAATGCTGTTCTGCTCGGGATTGTAGGTGGCCGAGGCCACGTGCCTGGCAGAGGGAGTTGGGAACAAATGATGGCCTGTTTCCAGGGGTAAGTAAAGTCAGCTGCCCAGGTGCCTGATTTCAGTTTGTAGCAGGCCTTTGGCCCTCCATGGGAAGCCAGGCTTCCAGGTTGTGGCAGCTTGCATCTGGAAGAAATCCTGTTCCGTTCGGGATTGTAGGTGGCCGAGGCCAGGTGCCCGGCAGAGGAAATTGGGCACAAGGGATGGCCTGTTTCCAGCGGTAAGTAAAGTCAGCTGCCCAGGTGCCTGATGTCAGTTTGTAGGAGGCCTTTGGCCCTCCAAGGGAAGCCAGGCTTCCAGCTTGTGGCAGCTTGCATCTGGAAGAAATCCTGTTCCGTTTGGGATTGTCGGTGGCCGAGGCCTGGTGCCCGGCAGAGGGAGTTGGGCACAAATGATGATGATGACCTGTTTCCAGGGGTAAGTAAAGTCAGCTGCCCAGGTGCCTGATGTCAGTTTGTAGTATGCATTTGACTTTTCAAGGGAAACTAGTCTTCCAGTTTGTGGCAGCTTGCATCGCGAAGAAATCCTGTTCCGTTCAGGATTGTAGGTGGCCGAGGCCAGGTGCCCGGCAGAGGGAGTTGGGCACAAAGGATGGCCTGTTTCCAGGGGTAAGTAAAGTCAGCTGCCCAGGTGCCTGATGTCAGTTTGTAGGAGGCCTTTGGCCCTCCAAGGGAAGCCAGGCTTCCAGCTTGTGGCAGCTTGCATCTTGAAGAAATCCTGTTCCGTTCGGGATTGTAGGTGGCCGGAGCCGGGTGCCCTGCTGAGGGAGTAGGGAACAAATTATGGCCTGTTTCCAGGGGTAAGTAAAGTCAGCTGCCCAGGTGCCTGATGTCAGTTTTCAGGTGGCTAATGTTCCTCCATGGGAAGCCAGGCTTCCAGCTTGTGGCTGCTTGCATCTGGAAATAATCCTGTTACGTTCGGGATTGTAGGTGGCCGAGGCCTGGTGCCCGGCAGAGGGAGTTGGGCACAAAGGATGGCCTGTTTCCAGGGGTAAGTAAAGTCAGCTGCCCAGGTGCCTGATGTCAGTTTGTAGCAGGCCTTTGGCCCTCCAAGGGAAGCTAATCTTCCAGTTAGTGGCAGCTTGCATCTGGAAGAAATCCTGTTCCGTTCGGGATTGTAGGTGGCCGAGGACAGGTGCCCGGCAGAGGGAGTTGGGCACAAATGATGGCCTGTTTCCAAAGGTTAGTAAAGTCAGCTGCCCAGGTGCCTTGAATCAGTTTGTAGCAGGCCTTTGGCCCTCCATGGGAAGCCAGGCTTCCAGCTTGTGGCAGCTTGCATCTTGAAGAAATCCTGTTCCGTTTGGGATTGTAGGTGGCTGAGGCCTGGTGCCCTGCTGCAGGAATTGGGAACAAAGGATGGCCTGTTTCCAGGGGTAAGTAAAGTCAGCTGCCCAGGTGCCTGATGTCAGTTTGTAGGAGGCCTTTGGCCCTCCATGGGAAGCCAGGCTTCCAGCTTGTGGCAGCTTGCATCTGGAAGAAATCCTGTTCCGTTTGGGATCGTAGGTGACCGAGGCCTGGTGCCCGGCTGTGGGAGTTGGGCACAAATGAGAACCTGTTTCCAGGGGTAAGTAAAGTCAGCTGCCCAGGTGCCTGATGTCAGTTTGTAGCAGGCCTTTGGCTCTCCAAGTGATGCTAGTCTTCCTGTTCAATGCAGCTTCCATCTGGAAAAAATCCTATTCCGTTCAAGATAGTAGGTTCCCGAAGCCGGGTGCCCGGCAGAGGGAGTTGGGCACAAAGGATGGCCTGTTTCCAGGGGTAAGTAAAGTCAGCTGCCCAGGTGCCTGATGTCAGTTTGTAGGAGGCCTTTGGCCCTCCAAGGGAAGCCAGTCTTCCAGTTTGTGGCACCTTGCATCTTGAAGAAATCCTGTTCCGTTTGGGATTGTAGGTGGCCGAGGCCTGGTGCCCGGCAGAGGGAGTTGGGCACAAATGATGGCCTGTTTCCAGGGGTAAGTAAAGTCAGCTGCCCAGGTGCCTGATGTCAGTTTGTAGGAGGCCTTTGGCCCTTCAAGGGAAACTTGTCTTCCAGTTTGTGGCAGCTTGCATCTGGAAGAAATCCTGTTCCATTCGGGATTGTAGGTGGCCGAGGACAGGTGCCCGGCAGAGGGAGTTGGGCACAAATGATGGCCTGTCTCCAGGGGTAAGTAAAGTCACCTACTCAGGTGCCTGATGTCAGTTTGTAGGAGGCCTTTGGCCCTCCAAGAGCTGCCAGTCTTCCAGCTTGTGGTAGCTTGCATCTTGAAGAAATCCTGTTCCGTTTGGGATCGTAGGTGGCCGAGGCCAGGTGCCCGGCAGAGGGAGTTGGGAACAAAGGATGGCCTGTTTCCAGGGGTAAGTAAAGTCAGCTGCCCAGGTGCCTGATGTCAGTTTTTAGGAGGCCTTTGGCCCTCCAAGGCAAGTAAGTCTTCCAGATTGTGGCAGCTTGCATCGCGAAGAAATCCTGTTCCGTTCGGGATTGTAGGTGTCCAAGGCCAGGTGCCCGGCACAAAGAGTTGGGCACAAATGATGGCCTGTTTCCAGGGGTAAGTAAAGTCAGCTGCCCAGGTGCCTGATGTCAGTTTGTAGGAGGCCTTTGGCCCTCCAAGGGAAGCCAGTCTTCCAGCTTGTGGCAGCTTGCATCTGGAAGAAATCCTGTCCATTCGGGATTATAGGTGGCCGAGGCCTGGTGCCTGACAGAGGGAGTTGGGCACAAAGATGGCCTGTTTCCAGGGGTAAGTAAAGTCAGCTGCCCAGGTGCCTGATGTCAGTTTGTAGGAGGCCTTTGACCCTCCAAGAGCAGCCAGGCTTCCAGCTTGTGGCAGCTTGCATCTGGAAGAAATCCTGTTCCGTTTGGGATCGTAGGTGGCCGAGGCCTGGTGTCCGGCTGAAGGAGTTGGGAACAAAGGATGGCCTGTTTCCACGGTTAAGTAAAGTAAGCTGCCCAGGTGCTTGGTGTCCCTTTGTAGGAGGCCTTTGGCCATCCAAGGGAAGCTAGTCTTCCAGTTTGTGGCTGCTTGCATCTGGAAGAAATCCTGTTCCGTTCGGGATCGTAGGTGGCCGAGGCCAGGTGCCCGGCAGAGGGAGTTGGGAACAAAGGATGGCCTGTTTCCAGGGGTAAGTAAAGTTAGCTGCCCAGGTGCCTGGTGTCAGTTGGTAGGAGGCCTTTGGCCCTCCAAGGGAAGCTAGTCTTCCAGTTTGTGGCAGCTTGCATCTTGAAGAAATGCTGTTCTGCTCGGGATTGTAGGTGGCCGAGGCCTGGTGCCTGGCAGAGGGAGTTGGGCACAAATGATGGACTGTTTCCAGAGGTAAGTAAAGTCAGCTGCCCAGGTGCCTGATGTCAGTTTGTAGGAGGCCTTTGGCCCTCCATGGGAAGCCAGGCTTCCAGCTTGTGGCAGCTTGCATCTGGAAGAAATCCTGTTCCGTTTGGGATTGTAGGTGGCCGAGGCCTGGTGCCCGGCAGAGGGAGTTGGGCACAAATGATGGCCTGTTTCCAGGGGTAAGTAAAGTCAGCTGCCCAGGTGCCTGATGTCAGTTTGTAGGAGGACTTTGGCCCTTCAAGGGAAACTAGTCTACCAGTTTGTGGCAGCTTGCATCTGGAAGAAATCCTGTTCCGTTTGGGATCGTAGGTGGCCGAGGCCTGGTGTCCGGCTGAAGGAGTTGGGAACAAAGGATGGCCTGTTTCCACGGTTAAGTAAAGTAAGCTGCCCAGGTGCTTGGTGTCCGTTTGTAGGAGGCCTTTGGCCATCCAAGGGAAGCTAGTCTTCCAGTTTGTGGCTGCTTGCATCTGGAAGAAATCCTGTTCCGTTCGGGATCGTAGGTGGCCGAGGCCAGGTGCCCGGCAGAGGGAGTTGGGAACAAAGGATGGCCTGTTTCCAGGGGTAAGTAAAGTTAGCTGCCCAGGTGCCTGGTGTCAGTTGGTAGGAGGCCTTTGGCCCTCCAAGGGAAGCTAGTCTTCCAGTTTGTGGCAGCTTGCATCTTGAAGAAATGCTGTTCTGCTCGGGATTGTAGGTGGCCGAGGCCTGGTGCCTGGCAGAGGGAGTTGGGCACAAATGATGGACTGTTTCCAGGGGTAAGTAAAGTCAGCTGCCCAGGTGCCTGATGTCAGTTTGTAGGAGGCCTTTGGCCCTCCATGGGAAGCCAGGCTTCCAGCTTGTGGCAGCTTGCATCTGGAAGAAATCCTGTTCCGTTCGGGATTGTAGGTGGCCGAGGCCAGGTGCCCGGCAGAGGAAATTGGGCACAAAGGATGGCCTGTTTCCAGGGGTAAGTAAAGTCAGCTGCCCAGGTGCCTGATGTCAGTTTGTAAGAGGCCTTTGGCCCTCCAAGGGAAGCCAGGCTTCCAGCTTGTGGCAGCTTGCATCTGGAAGAAATCCTGTTCCGTTTGGGATTGTAGGTGGCCGAGGCCTGGTGCCCGGCAGAGGGAGTTGGGCACAAATGATGGCCTGTTTCCAGGGCTAAGTAAGGTCAGCTGCCCAGGTGCCTGATGTCAGTTTGTAGGAGGCCTTTGGCCCTGCAAGGGAAGCTAGTCTTCCAGTTTGTGGCAGCTTGCATCTGGAAGAAATCCTGTTCCGTTCGGGATTGTAGGTGGCCGAGGCCAGGTGCCCGGCAGAGGGAGTTGGGAACAAAGGATGGCCTGTTTCCAGGGGTAAGGAAAGTCAGATACCCAGGTGCCTGATGTCAGTTTGTAGGAGGCCTTTGGCCCTCCAAGGGAAGCTAGTCTTCCAGTTTGTGGCAGCTTGCATCTTGAAGAAATGCTGTTCTGCTCATGATTGTAGGTGGCCGAGGCCAGGTGCCCGGCAGAGGGAGTTGGGCACAAATGATGGCCTCATTCCAGAGCTAAGTAAAGTCAGCTGCCCAGGTGCCTGATGTCAGTTTGTAGCAGGCCTTTGGCCCTCCATGGGAAGCCAGGCTTCCAGCTTGTGGCAGCTTGCATCTGGAAGAAATCCTGTTCCGTTCGGGATTGTAGGTGGCCGAGGCCAGGTGCCCGGCAGAGGGAGTAGGGAACAAATGATGGCCTGTTTCCAGGGGTAAGTAAAGTCAGCTGCCCAGGTGCCTGATGTCAGTTTGCAGGTGGCTAATGTTCCTCCATGGGAAGCCAGGCTTCCAGCTTGTGGCTGCTTGCATCTGGAAATAATCCTGTTCCGTTCGGGATTGTAGGTGGCCGAGGCCTGGTGCCCGGCAGAGGGAGTTGGGCACAAAGGATGGCCTGTTTCCAGGGGTAAGTAAAGTCAGTTGCCCAGGTGCCTGATGTCAGTTTGTAGCAGGCCTTTGGCCCTCCAAGGGAAGCTAATCTTCCAGTTTGTGGCAGCTTGCATCTGGAAGAAATCCTGTTCCGTTCGGGATTGTAGGTGGCCGAGGACAGGTGCCCGGCAGAGGGAGTTGGGCACAAATGATGGCCTGTTTCCAGGAATTAGTAAAGTCAGCTGCCCAGGTGCCTTGAATCAGTTTGTAGCAGGCCTTTGGCCCTCCATGGGAAGCCAGGCTTCCAGCTTGTGGCAGCTTGCATCTAGAAGAAATCCTGTTCCGTTTGGGATTGTAGGTGGCCGAGGCCTGGTGCCCTGCTGCAGGATTTGGGAACAAAGGATGGCCTGTTTCCAGGGGTAAGTAAAGTCAGCTGCCCAGGTGCATGATGTCAGTTTGTAGGAGGCCTTTGGCCCTCCATGGGAAGCCAGGCTTCCAGCTTGTGGCAGCTTGCATCTGGAAGAAATCCTGTTCTGTTTGGGATCGTAGGTGACCGAGGCCTGGTGCCCGGCTGTGGGAGTTGGGAACAAATGAGAACCTGTTTCCAGGGGTAAGTAAAGTCAGTTGCCCAGGTGCCTGATGTCAGTTTGTAGCAGGCCTTTGGCTCTCCAAGTGATGCTAGTCATCCTGTTCAATGAAGATTCCATCTGGAAAAAATCCTATTCCGTTCAAGATTGTAGGTTCCCGAAGCCGGGTGCCCGGCAGAGGGAGTTGGGCACAAAGGATGGCCTGTTTCCAGGGGTAAGTAAAGTCAGCTGCCCAGGTGCCTGATGTCAGTTTGTAGGAGGCCTTTGGCCCTCCAAGGGAAGCCAGGCTTCCAGATTGTGGCAGCTTGCATCTTGAAGAAATCCTGTTCCGTTCGGGATTGTAGGTGGCCGAGGCCTGGTGCCCGGCAGAGGGAGTTGGGCAGAAATGATGGCCTGTTTCCAGGGCTAAGTAAAGTCAGCTGCCCAGGTGCCTGATGTCAGTTTGTAGGAGGCCTTTGGCCCTTCAAGGGAAACTAGTCTTCCAGTTTGTGGCAGCTTGCATCTGGAAGAAATCCTGTTCCATTCGGGATTGTAGGTGGCCGAGGCCAGGTGCCCGGCAGAGGGAGTTGGGCACAAATGATGGCCTGTTTCCAGGGGTAAGTAAAGTCAGCTACCCAAGTGCCTGATGTCAGTTTGTAGGAGGCCTTTGGCCCTCCAAGAGCTGCCAGTCTTCCAGCTTGTGGTAGCTTGCATCTTGAAGAAATCCTGTTTCGTTTGGGATCGTAGGTGGCCGAGGCCTGGTGCCCGGCAGAGGGAGTTGGGAACAAAGGATGGCCTGTTTCCAGGGGTAATTAAAGTCAGCTGCCCATGTGCCTGATGTCAGTTTGTAGGAGGCCTTTGGCCCTCCAAGGCAAGCAAGTCTTCCAGATTGTGGCAGCTTGCATCGCGAAGAAATCCTGTTCCGTTCGGGATTGTAGGTGTCTGAGGCCAGGTGCCCGGCAGAAAGATTTGGGCACAAATGATGGCCTGTTTCCAGGGGTAAGTAAAGTCAGCTGCCCAGGTGCCTGATGTCATTTTGTAGAAGGCCTTTGGCCCTCCATGGGAAGCCAGGCTTCCAGCTTGTGGCAGCTTGCATCTGGAAGAAATCCTGTTCCGTTCGGGATTGTAGGTGGCCGAGGCCAGTTGCCCGCCAAAGGGAGTTGGGAACAAATGATGGCCTGTTTCCAGGGGTAAGTAAAGTTAGCTGCCCAGGTGCCTGATGTCAGTTTGTAGGAGGCCTTTGGCCCTCCTAGGGAAGCTAGTCTTCCAGTTTCTGGCACCTTGCATCTGGAAGAAATCCTTTTTCGTTCGGGATTGTAGGTGGCCGACGCCTGGTGCCGGCAGAGGGAGTTGGGCACAAATGATGGCCTGTTTTCAGAGGTAAGTAAAGTCAGCTGCCCAGGTGCCTGATGTCAGTTTGTAGGAGGCCTTTGGCCCTTCAAGGGAAACTAGTCTTCCAGTTTGTGGCAGCTTGCATCTGGAAGAAATCCTGTTCCATTCGGGATTGTAGGTGGCCGAGGCCAGGTGCCCGGCAGAGGGAGTTGGGCACAAATGATGGCCTGTTTCCAGGGGTAAGTAAAGTCAGCTACTCAGGTGCCTGATGTCAGTTTGTAGGAGGCCTTTGGCCCTCCAAGAGCTGCCAGTCTTCCAGCTTGTGGTAGCTTGCATCTTGAAGAAATCCTGTTCCGTTTGGGATCGTAGGTGGCCGAGGCCTGGTGCCCGGCAGAGGGAGTTGGGCACACAGGATGGCCTGTTTCCAGGGGTAAGTAAAGTCAGCTGCCCAGGTGCCTGATGTCAGTTTGTAGGAGGCCTTTGGCCCTCCATGGGAAGCCAGGCTTCCAGCTTGAGGCAGCTTGCATCTGGAAGAAATCCTGTTCCGTTTGGGATTGTCGGTGGCCGAGGCCTGGTGCCCGGCAGAGGGAGTTGGGCACAAAGGATGGCCTGTTTCCAGGGGTAAGTAAAGTCAGCTGCCCAGGTGCCTGATGTCAGTTTGCAGGTGGCTATTGTTTCTCCATGGGATGGCAGGCTTCCAGCTTGTGGCTGCTTGCATCTGGAAGTAATCCTGTTCCGTTCGGGATTGTAGGTGTCCGAGGCCAGGTGCCCGGCAGAAAGAGTTGGGCACAAAGGATGGCCTGTTTCCAGGGGTAAGTAAAGTCAGCTGCCCAGGTGCCTGATGTCAGTTTGTAGGAGGCCTTTGGCCTTCCAAGGGAAGCCAGGCTTCCAGCTTGTGGCTGCTTGCATCTGGAAGAAATCCTGTTCCGTTTGGGATTGTCGGTGGCCGAGGCCTGGTGCCCGGCAGAGGGAGTTGGGCACAAATGATGATGATGACCTGTTTCCAGGGGTAAGTAAAGTCAGCTGCCAAGGTGCCTGATTTCAGTTTGTAGTAGGCATTTGGCTTTTCAAGGGAAACTAGTCTTCCAGTTTGTGGCAGCTTGCATCGCGAAGAAATCCTGCTCCGTTCGAATTGTAGGTGGCCGAGGCCAGGTGCCCGGCAGAGGGAGTTGGGCACAAATGATGGCCTGTTTCCAGGGGTAAGTAAAGTCAGCAGCCCAGGTGCCTGATGTCAGTTTGTAGGAGGCTTTTGGCCCTCCAAGGGAAGCCAGGCTTCCAGCTTGTGGCAGCTTGCATCTGGAAGAAATCCTGTTCCGTTCGGGATTGTAGGTGGCCGGAGCCGGGTGCCCTGCTGAGGGAGTAGGGAACAAATGATGGCCTGTTTCCAGGGGTAAGTAAAGTCAGCTGCCCAGGTGCCTGATGTCAGTTTGCAGGTGTCTAAGTTTCCTCCAAGGGAAGCTAATCTTCCAGTTTGTGGCAGCTTGCATCTGGAAGAAATCCTGTTCCGTTCGGGATTGTAGGTGGCCGAGGACAGGTGCCCTGCTGAGGGAGTTGGGCACAAATGATGGCCTGTTTCCAGGGGTTAGTAAAGTCAGCTGCCCAGGTGCCTTGAATCAGTTTGTAGCAGGCCTTGGCCCTCCATGGGAAGCCAGGCTTCCATCTTGTGGCAGCTTGCATCTTGAAGAAATCCTGTTCCGTTTGGGATTGTAGGTGGCCGAGGATTGGTGCCCGGCAGAGGGAGTTGGGCACAAATGATGGCCTCTTTCCAGGGGTAAGTAAAGTCAGCTGCCCAGGTGCCTGATGTCAGTTTGTAGGAGGACTTTGGCCCTTCAAGGGAAACTAGTCTTCCAGTTTGTGGCAGCCTGCATCTGGAAGAAATCCTGTTCCATTCGGTATTGTAGGTGGCCGAGGCCAGGTGCCCGGCAGAGGGAGTTGGGCACAAATGATGGCCTGTTTCCAGGGGTAAGTAAAGTCAGCTGCCCAGGTGCCTGATGTCAGTTTGTAGGAGGCCTTTGACCCTCCAAGATCAGCCAGGCTTCCAGCTTGTGGCAGCTTGCATCTGGAAGAAATCCTGTTCCGTTTGGGATCGTAGGTGGCCGAGGCCTGGTGTCCGGCTAAAGGAGTTGGGAACAAAGGATGGCCTGTTTCCAGGGTTAAGTAAAGTTAGCTGCCCAGGTGCTTGGTGTCAGTTTGTAGGAGGCCTTTGGCCATCAAAGGGAAGCTAGTCTTCCAGTTTGTGGCTGCTTGCATCTGGAAGAAATCCTGTTCTATTTGGGAATGTAGGTGGCCGAGGCCTGCTGCCCGGCAGAGGGAGTTGGGCACAAAGGATGGCCTGTTTCCAGGGGTAAGTAAAGTCAGCAGCCCAGGTGCCTGATGTCAGTTTGTAGGAGGCCTTTGGCCCTCCAAGGGAAGCCAGGCTTCCAGCTTGTGGCAGCTTGCATCTGGAAGAAATCCTGTTCCGTTCGGGATTGTAGGTGGCCGGAGCCGGGTGCCCTGCTGAGGGAGTAGGGAACAAATGATGGCCTGTTTCCAGGGGTAAGTAAAGTCAGCTGCCCAGGTGCCTGATGTCAGTTTGCAGGTGTCTAAGTTTCCTCCAAGGGAAGCTAATCTTCCAGTTTGTGGCAGCTTGCATCTGGAAGAAATCCTGTTCCGTTCGGGATTGTAGGTGGCCGAGGACAGGTGCCCTGCTGAGGGAGTTGGGCACAAATGATGGCCTGTTTCCAGGGGTTAGTAAAGTCAGCTGCCCAGGTGCCTTGAATCAGTTTGTAGCAGGCCTTGGCCTTCCATGGGAAGCCAGGCTTCCATCTGGTGGCAGCTTGCATCTTGAAGAAATCCTGTTCCGTTTGGGATTGTAGGTGGCCGAGGCCTGGTGCCCGGCAGAGGGAGTTGGGCACAAATGATGGCCTCTTTCCAGGGGTAAGTAAAGTCAGCTGCCCAGGTGCCTGATGTCAGTTTGTAGGAGGACTTTGGCCCTTCAAGGGAAACTAGTCTTCCAGTTTGTGGCAGCCTGCATCTGGAAGAAATCCTGTTCCATTCGGTATTGTAGGTGGCCGAGGCCAGGTGCCCGGCAGAGGGAGTTGGGCACAAATGATGGCCTGTTTCCAGGGGTAAGTAAAGTCAGCTGCCCAGGTGCCTGATGTCAGTTTGTAGGAGGCCTTTGACCCTCCAAGAGCAGCCAGGCTTCCAGCTTGTGGCAGCTTGCATCTGGAAGAAATCCTGTTCCGTTTGGGATCGTAGGTGGCCGAGGCCTGGTGTCCGGCTAAAGGAGTTGGGAACAAAGGATGGCCTGTTTCCAGGGTTAAGTAAAGTTAGCTGCCCAGGTGCTTGGTGTCAGTTTGTAGGAGGCCTTTGGCCATCCAAGGGAAGCTAGTCTTCCAGTTTGTGGCTGCTTGCATCTGGAAGAAATGCTGTTCTGCTCGGGATTGTAGGTGGCCGAGGCCACGTGCCTGGCAGAGGGAGTTGGGAACAAATGATGGCCTGTTTCCAGGGGTAAGTAAAGTCAGCTGCCCAGGTGCCTGATTTCAGTTTGTAGCAGGCCTTTGGCCCTCCATGGGAAGCCAGGCTTCCAGGTTGTGGCAGCTTGCATCTGGAAGAAATCCTGTTCCGTTCGGGATTGTAGGTGGCCGAGGCCAGGTGCCCGGCAGAGGAAATTGGGCACAAGGGATGGCCTGTTTCCAGCGGTAAGTAAAGTCAGCTGCCCAGGTGCCTGATGTCAGTTTGTAGGAGGCCTTTGGCCCTCCAAGGGAAGCCAGGCTTCCAGCTTGTGGCAGCTTGCATCTGGAAGAAATCCTGTTCCGTTTGGGATTGTCGGTGGCCGAGGCCTGGTGCCCGGCAGAGGGAGTTGGGCACAAATGATGATGATGACCTGTTTCCAGGGGTAAGTAAAGTCAGCTGCCCAGGTGCCTGATGTCAGTTTGTAGTATGCATTTGACTTTTCAAGGGAAACTAGTCTTCCAGTTTGTGGCAGCTTGCATCGCGAAGAAATCCTGTTCCGTTCAGGATTGTAGGTGGCCGAGGCCAGGTGCCCGGCAGAGGGAGTTGGGCACAAAGGATGGCCTGTTTCCAGGGGTAAGTAAAGTCAGCTGCCCAGGTGCCTGATGTCAGTTTGTAGGAGGCCTTTGGCCCTCCAAGGGAAGCCAGGCTTCCAGCTTGTGGCAGCTTGCATCTTGAAGAAATCCTGTTCCGTTCGGGATTGTAGGTGGCCGGAGCCGGGTGCCCTGCTGAGGGAGTAGGGAACAAATTATGGCCTGTTTCCAGGGGTAAGTAAAGTCAGCTGCCCAGGTGCCTGATGTCAGTTTTCAGGTGGCTAATGTTCCTCCATGGGAAGCCAGGCTTCCAGCTTGTGGCTGCTTGCATCTGGAAATAATCCTGTTACGTTCGGGATTGTAGGTGGCCGAGGCCTGGTGCCCGGCAGAGGGAGTTGGGCACAAAGGATGGCCTGTTTCCAGGGGTAAGTAAAGTCAGCTGCCCAGGTGCCTGATGTCAGTTTGTAGCAGGCCTTTGGCCCTCCAAGGGAAGCTAATCTTCCAGTTAGTGGCAGCTTGCATCTGGAAGAAATCCTGTTCCGTTCGGGATTGTAGGTGGCCGAGAACAGGTGCCCGGCAGAGGGAGTTGGGCACAAATGATGGCCTGTTTCCAAAGGTTAGTAAAGTCAGCTGCCCAGGTGCCTTGAATCAGTTTGTAGCAGGCCTTTGGCCCTCCATGGGAAGCCAGGCTTCCAGCTTGTGGCAGCTTGCATCTTGAAGAAATCCTGTTCCGTTTGGGATTGTAGGTGGCTGAGGCCTGGTGCCCTGCTGCAGGAATTGGGAACAAAGGATGGCCTGTTTCCAGGGGTAAGTAAAGTCAGCTGCCCAGGTGCCTGATGTCAGTTTGTAGGAGGCCTTTGGCCCTCCATGGGAAGCCAGGCTTCCAGCTTGTGGCAGCTTGCATCTGGAAGAAATCCTGTTCCGTTTGGGATCGTAGGTGACCGAGGCCTGGTGCCCGGCTGTGGGAGTTGGGCACAAATGAGAACCTGTTTCCAGGGGTAAGTAAAGTCAGCTGCCCAGGTGCCTGATGTCAGTTTGTAGCAGGCCTTTGGCTCTCCAAGTGATGCTAGTCTTCCTGTTCAATGCAGCTTCCATCTGGAAAAAATCCTATTCCGTTCAAGATAGTAGGTTCCCGAAGCCGGGTGCCCGGCAGAGGGAGTTGGGCACAAAGGATGGCCTGTTTCCAGGGGTAAGTAAAGTCAGCTGCCCAGGTGCCTGATGTCAGTATGTAGGAGGCCTTTGGCCCTCCAAGGGAAGCCAGTCTTCCAGTTTGTGGCACCTTGCATCTTGAAGAAATCCTGTTCCGTTTGGGATTGTAGGTGGCCGAGGCCTGGTGCCCGGCAGAGGGAGTTGGGCACAAATGATGGCCTGTTTCCAGGGGTAAGTAAAGTCAGCTGCCCAGGTGCCTGATGTCAGTTTGTAGGAGGCCTTTGGCCCTTCAAGGGAAACTAGTCTTCCAGTTTGTGGCAGCTTGCATCTGGAAGAAATCCTGTTCCATTCGGGATTGTAGGTGGCCGAGGACAGGTGCCCGGCAGAGGGAGTTGGGCACAAATGATGGCCTGTCTCCAGGGGTAAGTAAAGTCACCTACTCAGGTGCCTGATGTCAGTTTGTAGGAGGCCTTTGGCCCTCCAAGAGCTGCCAGTCTTCCAGCTTGTGGTAGCTTGCATCTTGAAGAAATCCTGTTCCGTTTGGGATCGTAGGTGGCCGAGGCCTGGTGCCCGGCAGAGGGAGTTGGGAACAAAGGATGGCCTGTTTCCAGGGGTAAGTAAAGTCAGCTGCCCAGGTGCCTGATGTCAGTTTTTAGGAGGCCTTTGGCCCTCCAAGGCAAGTAAGTCTTCCAGATTGTGGCAGCTTGCATCGCGAAGAAATCCTGTTCCGTTCGGGATTGTAGGTGTCCAAGGCCAGGTGCCCGGCACAAAGAGTTGGGCACAAATGATGGCCTGTTTCCAGGGGTAAGTAAAGTCAGCTGCCCAGGTGCCTGATGTCAGTTTGTAGGAGGCCTTTGGCCCTCCAAGGGAAGCCAGTCTTCCAGCTTGTGGCAGCTTGCATCTGGAAGAAATCCTGTCCATTCGGGATTATAGGTGGCCGAGGCCTGGTGCCTGACAGAGGGAGTTGGGCACAAAGATGGCCTGTTTCCAGGGGTAAGTAAAGTCAGCTGCCCAGGTGCCTGATGTCAGTTTGTAGGAGGCCTTTGACCCTCCAAGAGCAGCCAGGCTTCCAGCTTGTGGCAGCTTGCATCTGGAAGAAATCCTGTTCCGTTTGGGATCGTAGGTGGCCGAGGCCTGGTGTCCGGCTGAAGGAGTTGGGAACAAAGGATGGCCTGTTTCCACGGTTAAGTAAAGTAAGCTGCCCAGGTGCTTGGTGTCCCTTTGTAGGAGGCCTTTGGCCATCCAAGGGAAGCTAGTCTTCCAGTTTGTGGCTGCTTGCATCTGGAAGAAATCCTGTTCCGTTCGGGATCGTAGGTGGCCGAGGCCAGGTGCCCGGCAGAGGGAGTTGGGAACAAAGGATGGCCTGTTTCCAGGGGTAAGTAAAGTTAGCTGCCCAGGTGCCTGGTGTCAGTTGGTAGGAGGCCTTTGGCCCTCCAAGGGAAGCTAGTCTTCCAGTTTGTGGCAGCTTGCATCTTGAAGAAATGCTGTTCTGCTCGGGATTGTAGGTGGCCGAGGCCTGGTGCCTGGCAGAGGGAGTTGGGCACAAATGATGGACTGTTTCCAGAGGTAAGTAAAGTCAGCTGCCCAGGTGCCTGATGTCAGTTTGTAGGAGGCCTTTGGCCCTCCATGGGAAGCCAGGCTTCCAGCTTGTGGCAGCTTGCATCTGGAAGAAATCCTGTTCCGTTTGGGATTGTAGGTGGCCGAGGCCTGGTGCCCGGCAGAGGGAGTTGGGCACAAATGATGGCCTGTTTCCAGGGGTAAGTAAAGTCAGCTGCCCAGGTGCCTGATGTCAGTTTGTAGGAGGACTTTGGCCCTTCAAGGGAAACTAGTCTACCAGTTTGTGGCAGCTTGCATCTGGAAGAAATCCTGTTCCGTTTGGGATCGTAGGTGGCCGAGGCCTGGTGTCCGGCTGAAGGAGTTGGGAACAAAGGATGGCCTGTTTCCACGGTTAAGTAAAGTAAGCTGCCCAGGTGCTTGGTGTCCGTTTGTAGGAGGCCTTTGGCCATCCAAGGGAAGCTAGTCTTCCAGTTTGTGGCTGCTTGCATCTGGAAGAAATCCTGTTCCGTTCGGGATCGTAGGTGGCCGAGGCCAGGTGCCCGGCAGAGGGAGTTGGGAACAAAGGATGGCCTGTTTCCAGGGGTAAGTAAAGTTAGCTGCCCAGGTGCCTGGTGTCAGTTGGTAGGAGGCCTTTGGCCCTCCAAGGGAAGCTAGTCTTCCAGTTTGTGGCAGCTTGCATCTTGAAGAAATGCTGTTCTGCTCGGGATTGTAGGTGGCCGAGGCCTGGTGCCTGGCAGAGGGAGTTGGGCACAAATGATGGACTGTTTCCAGGGGTAAGTAAAGTCAGCTGCCCAGGTGCCTGATGTCAGTTTGTAGGAGGCCTTTGGCCCTCCATGGGAAGCCAGGCTTCCAGCTTGTGGCAGTTTGCATCTGGAAGAAATCCTGTTCCGTTCGGGATTGTAGGTGGCCGAGGCCAGGTGCCCGGCAGAGGAAATTGGGCACAAAGGATGGCCTGTTTCCAGGGGTAAGTAAAGTCAGCTGCCCAGGTGCCTGATGTCAGTTTGTAAGAGGCCTTTGGCCCTCCAAGGGAAGCCAGGCTTCCAGCTTGTGGCAGCTTGCATCTGGAAGAAATCCTGTTCCGTTTGGGATTGTAGGTGGCCGAGGCCTGGTGCCCGGCAGAGGGAGTTGGGCACAAATGATGGCCTGTTTCCAGGGCTAAGTAAGGTCAGCTGCCCAGGTGCCTGATGTCAGTTTGTAGGAGGCCTTTGGCCCTGCAAGGGAAGCTAGTCTTCCAGTTTGTGGCAGCTTGCATCTGGAAGAAATCCTGTTCCGTTCGGGATTGTAGGTGGCCGAGGCCAGGTGCCCGGCAGAGGGAGTTGGGAACAAAGGATGGCCTGTTTCCAGGGGTAAGGAAAGTCAGATACCCAGGTGCCTGATGTCAGTTTGTAGGAGGCCTTTGGCCCTCCAAGGGAAGCTAGTCTTCCAGTTTGTGGCAGCTTGCATCTTGAAGAAATGCTGTTCTGCTCATGATTGTAGGTGGCCGAGGCCAGGTGCCCGGCAGAGGGAGTTGGGCACAAATGATGGCCTCATTCCAGAGCTAAGTAAAGTCAGCTGCCCAGGTGCCTGATGTCAGTTTGTAGCAGGCCTTTGGCCCTCCATGGGAAGCCAGGCTTCCAGCTTGTGGCAGCTTGCATCTGGAAGAAATCCTGTTCCGTTCGGGATTGTAGGTGGCCGAGGCCAGGTGCCCAGCAGAGGGAGTTGGGCACAAATGATGGCCTGTTTCCAGGGGTAAGTAAAGTCAGCTGCCAAGGTGCCTGATGTCAGTTTGTAGGAGGCCTTTGGCCCTCCATGGGAAGCCAGGCTTCCAGTTTGTGGCAGCTTGCATCTGGAAGAAATCCTGTTCCGTTTGGGATTGTAGGTGTCCGAGGCCTGGTGCCCGGCAGAGGGAGTTGGGAACAAAGGATGGCCTGTTTCCAGGGGTAAGTAAAGTCAGCTGCCCAGGTGCCTGATGTCAGTTTGTAGGAGGACTTTGGCCCTTCAAGGGAAACTAGTCTTCCAGTTTGTGGCAGCTTGCATGTGGAAAAAATCCTGTTCCATTCTGGATTGTAGGTGGCCGAGGCCAGGTGCCCGGCAGAGGGAGTTGGGCACAAATGATGGCCTGTTTCCAGGGGTAAGTAAAGTCAGCTGCCCAGGTGCCTGATGTCAGTTTGTAGGAGGCCTTTGACCCTCCAAGAGCAGCCAGGCTTCCAGCTTGTGGCAGCTTGCATCTGGAAGAAATCCTGTTCCGTTCGGGATTGTAGGTGGCCGAGGCCTGGTGTCCGGCTAAAGGAGTTGGGAACAAAGGATGGCCTGTTTCCAGGGTTAAGTAAAGTTAGCTAGGCCTGGTGTCCGGCTAAAGGAGTTGGGAACAAAGGATGGCCTGTTTCCAGGGTTAAGTAAAGTTAGCTGCCCAGGTGCTTGGTGGCAGTTTGTAGGAGGCCTTTGGCCATCCAAGGGAAGCTGGTCTTCCAGTTTGTGGCTGCTTGCATCTGGAAGAAATCCTGTTCTATTTGGGAATGTAGGTGGCCGAGGCCTGCTGCCCGGCAGAGGGAGTTGGGCACAAAGGATGATGATGACCTGTTTCCAGGGGAAAGTAAAGTCACCTGCCCAGGTGCCTGATGTCAGTTTGTAGTAGGCATTTGGCTTTTCAAGGGAAACTAGTCTTCCAGTTTGTGGCAGCTTGCATCGCGAAGAAATCCTGTTCCGTTCGAATTGTAGGTGGCCGAGGCCAGGTGCCCGGCAGAGTGAGTTGGGCACAAATGATGGCCTGTTTCCAGGGGTAAGTAAAGTCAGCTGCCCAGGTGCCTGATGTCAGTTTGTAGGAGGACTTTGGCCCTTCAAGGGAAACTAGTCTTCCAGTTTGTGGCAGCTTGCATCTGGAAGAAATCCTGTTCCGTTCGGGATTGTAGGTGGCCGGAGCCGGGTGCCCTGCTAAGGGAGTAGGGAACAAATGATGGCCTGTTTCCAGGGGTAAGTAAAGTCAGCTGCCCAGGTGCCTGATGTCAGTTTGCAGGTGGCTAATGTTCCTCCATGGGAAGCCAGGCTTCCAGCTTGTGGCTGCTTGCATCTGGAAATAATCCTGTTCCGTTCGGGATTGTAGGTGGCCGAGGCCAGGTGCCCAGCAGAGGGAGTTGGGCACAAATGATGGCCTGTTTCCAGGGGTAAGTAAAGTTAGCTGCCCAGGTGCTTGGTGTCAGTTTTTAGGAGGCCTTTGGCCCTCCATGGGAAGCCAGGCTTCCAGCTTGTGGCAGCTTGCATCTGAATGAAATCCTGTTCCGTTTGGGATTGTAGGTGGCCGAGGCCAGGTGCCCGGCAGAGGGAGTTGGGCACAAATGATGGCCTGTTTCCAGGGGTAAGTAAAGTCAGCTGCCCAGGTGCCTGATGTCAGTTTGTAGGAGGCCTTTGGCCCTCCAAGAGCAGCCAGGCTTCCGGCTTGTGGTAGCTTGCATCTGGAAGAAATCCTGTTCCGTTCGGGATTGTAGGTGGCCGAGGCCTGGTGCCCGGCTAAGAGAGTTGGGAACAACGGATGGCCTGTTTCCAGGGGTAAGTAAAGACAGCTGCCCAGGTGCCTGATGTCAGTTTGTAGGAGGCCTTTGGCCCTCCAAGGCAAGCAAGTCTTCCAGCTTGTGGCAGCTTGCATCTGGAAGAAATCCTGTTCCATTCGGGATTGTAGGTGGCCGAGGCCAGGTGCCCGGCAGAGTGAGTTGGGCACAAAGGATGGCATGTTTCCAGGGGTAAGTAAAGTCAGCTGCCCAGGTGCCTGATGTCAGTTTGTAGGAGGCCTTTGGCCCTCCATGGGAAGCCAGGCTTCCAGCTTGTGGCAGCTTGCATCTGGAAGAAATCCTGTTCCGTTCGGGATTATAGGTGGCCGAGGCCAGGTGCCCGGCAGACGGAGTTGGGCACAAAGGATGGCCTGTTTCCAGGGGTAAGTAAAGTCAGCTGCCCATGTGCCTGATGTCAGTTTGCAGGTGGCTATTGTTCCTCCATGGGATGCCAGTCTTCCAGCTTGTGGCTGCTTGCATCTAGAAGTTATCCTGTTGCGTTCGGGATTGTAGGTGTCCGAGGCCAGGTGCCCGGCAGAAAGAGTTGGGCACAAAGGATGGCCTGTTTCCAGGGGTAAGTAAAGTCAGCTGCCCAGATGCCTGATGTCAGTTTGTAGGAGGCCTTTGGCCCTCCATGGGAAGCCTGTCTTCCAGCTTGTGGCAGCTTGCATCTGGAAGAAATGCTGATCCGTTTGGGATTGTAGGTGGCCGAGGCCAGGTGCCCGGCAGAGGGAGTTGGGAACAAAGGATGGCCTGTTTCCAGGGGTAAGTAAAGTTAGCTGCCCAGGTGCCTGGTGTCAGTTTGTAGGAGGCCTTTGGCCCTCCAAGGGAAGCTAGTCTTCCAGTTTGTGGCAGCTTGCATCTTGAAGAAATGCTGTTTTGCTCGGGAGTGTAGGTGGCCGAGGCCTGTTGCCTGTCTGAGGGAGTTGGGCACAAATGATGGCCTGTTTCCAGGGGTAAGTAAAGTCAGCTGCCCAGGTGCCTGATGTCAGTTTGTAGGAGGCCTTTGGCCCTCCAAGGGAAGCTAGTCTTCCAGTTTGTGGCAGCATGCATCTGGAAGAAATCCTGTTCCGTTCGGGATTGTAGGTGGCCGAGGCCAGGTGCCCGGCAGAGGGAGTTGGGCACAAATGATGGCCTCTTTCCAGGGGTAAGTAAAGTCAGCTGCCCAGGTGTCTGATGTCAGTTTGTAGTAGGCCTTTGGCTTTTCAAGGGAAACTAGTCTTCCAGTTTGTGGCAGCTTGCATCTGGAAGAAATCCTGTTCCATTCGGGATTGTAGGTGGCCGAGGCCAGGTGCCCGGCAGAGGGAGTTGGGCACAAAGGATGGCCTGTTTCCAGGGGTAAGTAAAGTCAGCTGCCCAGGTGCCTGATGTCAGTTTGTAGGAGGCCTTTGGCCCTCCAAGGGAAGCCAGGCTTCCAGCTTGTGGCAGCTTTCATCTGGAAGAAATCCTGTTCCGTTTGGGATTGTCGGTGGCCGATGCCAGGTGCCCGGCAGAGGGAGTTGGGCACAAATGATGGCCTGTTTCCAGGGGTAAGTAAATTCAGCTGCCCAGGTGCCTGATGTCAGTTTGTAGTAGGCATTTGGCTTTTCAAGGGAAACTAGTCTTCCAGCTGTGGCAGCTTGCATCTGGATGAAATCCTGTTCCATTCGGGATTGTAGGTGGCCGAGGCCAGGTGCCCGGCAGAGGGAGTTGGGCACAAATGATGGCCTGTTTCCAGGGGTAAGTAAAGTCAGCTGCCCAGGTGCCTGATGTCAGTTTGTAGGAGGCCTTTGGCCCTCCAAGAGCAGCCAGGCTTCCAGCTTGTGGCAGCTTGCATCTGGAAGAAATCCTGTTCCGTTTGGGATTGTAGGTGGCCGAGGCCTGGTGCTCGGCTAAGGGAGTTGGTAACAAAAGATGGCCTGTTTCCAGGGGTAAGTAAAGTCAGCTGCCCAGGTGCCTGATGTCAGTTTGTAGGAGGCCTTTGGCCCTCCAAGGCAAGCAAGTCTTCCAGATTGTGGCAGCTTGCATCTGGAAGAAATCCTGTTCCATTCGGGATTGTAGGTGGCCGAGGCCAGGTGCCCGGCAGAGGAAGTTGGGCACAAATGATGGCCTGTGTCCAGGGGTAAGTAAAGTCAGCTGCCCAGGTGCCTGATGTCAGTTTGTAGGAGGCCTTTGGCCCTCCATGGGAAGCCAGGCTTCCAGCTTGTGGCAGCTTGCATCTGGAAGAAATCCTGTTCCGTTCGGGATTATAGGTGGCCGAGGCCAGGTGCCCGGCAGACGGAGTTGGGCACAAAGGATGGCCTGTTTCCAGGGGTAAATAAAGTCAGCCGCCCAGGTGCCTGATGTCAGTTTGCAGGTGGCTATTGTTCCTCCATGGGATGCCAGGCTTCCAGTTTGTGGCAGCTTGCATCTTGAAGAAATGCTGTTCTGCTCATGATTGTAGGTGGCTGAGGCCAGGTGCCCGGCAGAGGGAGTTGGGCACAAATGATGGCCTGTTTCCAGGGGTTAGTAAAGTCAGCTGCCCAGGTGTCTGATGTCAGTTTGTAGCAGGCCTTTGGCCCTCCATGGGAAGCCTGGCTTCCAGCTTGTGGCAGCTTGCATCTGGAAGAAATGCTGATCCGTTCGGGATTGTAGGTGGCCGAGGCCAGGTGCCCGGCAGAGGGAGTTGGGCACAAATGATGGCCTGTTTCCAGGGGTAAGTAAAGTTAGCTGCCCAGGTGCCTGGTGTCAGTTTGTAGGAGGCCTTTGGCCCTCCAAGGGAAGCTAGTCTTCCAGTTTGTGGCAGCTTGCATCTTGAAGAAATGCTGTTTTGCTCGGGAGTGTAGGTGGCCGAGGCCTGTTGCCTGGCAGAGGGAGTTGGGCACAAATGATGGACTGATTCCAGGGGTAAGTAAAGTCAGCTGCCCAGGTGCCTGATGTCAGTTTGTAGCAGGCCTTTGGACCTCCATGGGAAGCCAGGCTTCCAGCTTGTGGCAGCTTGCATCTGGAAGAAATCCTGTTCCGTTCGGGATTGTAGGTGGCCGAGGCCAGGTGCCCGGCAGAGGAAATTAAGCACAAAGGATGGACTGTTTCCAGGGGTAAGTAAAGTCAGCTGCCCAGGTGCCTGATGTCAGTTTGTAAGAGGCCTTTGGCCCTCCAAGGAAAGCCAGGCTTCCAGCTTGTGGCAGCTTGCATCTGGAAGAAATCCTGTTCTGTTTGGGATTGTAGGTGGCCGAGGCCTGGTGCCCGGCAGAGGGAGTTGGGCACAAATGATGGCCTGTTTACAGGGGTAAGTAAAGTCAGCTGCCCAGGTGCCTGATGTCAGTTTGTAGGAGGCCTTTGGCCCTGCAAGGGAAGCTAGTCTTCCAGTTTGTGGCAGCATGCATCTGGAAGAAATCCTGTTCCGTTCGGGATTGTAGGTGGCCGAGGCCAGGTGCCCGGCAGAGGGAGTTGGGAACAAAGGATGGCCTGTTTCCAGGGGTAAGTAAAGTTAGCTGCCCAGGTGCCTGATGTCAGTTTGTAGGAGGCCTTTGGCCCTCCAAGGGAAGCTAGTCTTCCAGTTTGTGGCAGCTTGCATCTTGAAGAAATGCTGTTCTGCTCATGATTGTAGGTGGCCGAGGCCAGGTGCCCGGCAGAGGTAGTTGGGCAAAAATGATGGCCTGTTTCCAGGGGTAAGTAAAGTCAGCTGCCCAGGTGCCTGATGTCAGTTTGTAGCAGGCCTTTGGCCCTCCATGGGAAGCCAGTCTTCCAGTTTGTGGCTGCTTGCATCTGGAAGAAATCCTGTTCCGTTCGGGATTGTAGGTGGCCGAGGCCAGGTGCCCGGCTAAGGAAGTTGGGAACAAAGGATGGCCTGTTTCCAGGGGTAAGTAAAGTCAGCTGCCCAGGTGCCTGATGTCAGTTTGTAGGAGGCCTTTGACCCTCCAAGGCAAGCAAGTCTTCCAGATTGTGGCAGCTTGCATCTGGAAGAAATCCTGTTCCGTTTGGGATTGTAGGTGTCCGAGGCCAGGTGCCCGGCAGAAAGAGTTGGGCACAAATGATGGCCTGTTTCCAGGGGTAAGTAAAGTCAGCTGCCCAGGTGCCTGATGTCAGTTTGTAGGAGGCCTTTGGCCCGCCAAGGGAAGCCAGTCTTCCAGTTTGTGGCAGCTTGCATCTGGAAGAAATCCTGTTCCGTTCGGGATTGTAGGTGGCCAAGGCCACGTGCTCAGCAGAGGGAGTTTGGCACAAATGATGGCCTGTTTCCAGGGGTAAGTAAAGTCAGATGCCCAGGTGCCTGATGTCAGTTTGTAGGAGGCCTTTGGCCCTCCATGGGAAGCCAGGCTTCCAGCTTGTGGCAGCTTGCATCTGAATGAAATCCTGTTCCGTTTGGGATTGTAGGTGGCCGAGGCCTGGTGCACGGCAGAGGGAGTTGGGCACAAATGATGGCCTGTTTCCAGGGGTAAGTAAAGTCAGCTGCCCAGGTGCCTGATGTCAGTTTGTAGGAGGCCTTTGGCCCTTCAAGGGAAACTAGTCTTCCAGATTGTGGCAGCTTGCATCTGGAAGAAATGCTGTTCCATTCGGGATTGTAGGTGGCCGAGGCCAGGTGCCCGGCAGAGGGAGTTGGGCACAAATGATGGCCTGTTTCCAGGGGTAAGTAAAGTCAGCTGCCCAGGTGCCTGATGTCAGTTTGTAGGAGGCCTTTGGCCCTCCAAGAGCTGCCAGGCTTCCAGCTTGTTGTAGCTTGCATCTTGAAGAAATCCTGTTCCGTTTGGGATCGTAGGTGGCCGAGGCCTGGTCCCCGGCTAAGGGAGTTGGGAACAAAGAATGGCCTGTTTCCAGGGGTAAGTAAAGTCAGCTGCCCAGGTGCCTGATGTCAGTTTGTAGGAGGCCTTTGGCCCTCCAAGGCAAGGAAGTCTTCCAGATTGTGGCAGCTTGCATCTGGAAGAAATCCTGTTCCGTTCGGGATTGTAGGTGGCCGAGGCCAGGTGCCCGGCAGAAAGAGTTGGGCACAAATGATGGCCTGTTTCCAGGGGTAAGTAAAGTCAGCTGCCCAGGTGCCTGATGTCAGTTTGTAGGAGGCCTTTGGCCCGCCAAGGGAAGCCAGTCTTCCAGTATGTGGCAGCTTGCATCTGGAAGAAATCCTGTTCCATTCGGGATTATAGGTGGCCGAGGCCTGGTGCTCGGCAGAGGGAGTTGGGCACAAATGATGGCCTGTTTCCAGGGCTAAGTAAAGTCAGCTGCCCAGGTGCCTGATGTCAGTTTGTAGGAGGCCTTTGGCCCTGCAAGGGAAGCTAGTCTTCCAGTTTGTGGCAGCATGCATCTGGAAGAAATCCTATTCCGTTCGGGATTGTAGGTGACCGAGGTCAGGTGCCCGGCAGAGGGAGTTGGGCACAAATGATGGCCTGTTTCCAGGGGTTAGTAAAGTCAGCTGCCCAGGTGTCTGATGTCAGTTTGTAGCAGGCCTTTGGCCCTCCATGGGAAGCCTGGCTTCCAGCTTGTGGCAGCTTGCATCTGTAAGAAATGCTGATCCGTTCGGGATTGTAGGTGGCCGAGGCCAGGTGCCCGGCACAGGGAGTTGGGAACAAAGGATGGCCTGTTTCCAGGGGTAAGTAAAGTTAGCTGCCCAGGTGCCTGGTGTCAGTTTGTAGGAGGCCTTTGGCCTTCCAAGGGAAGCTAGTCTTCCAGTTTGTGGCAGCTTGCATCTTGAAGAAATGCTGTTTTGCTCGGGAGTGTAGGTGGCCGAGGCCTGGTGCCTGGCAGAGGGAGTTGGGCACAAATGATGGACTGATTCCAGGGGTAAGTAAAGTCAGCTGCCCAGGTGCCTGATGTCAGTTTGTAGCAGGCCTTTGGACCTCCATGGGAAGCCAGGCTTCCAGCTTGTGGCAGCTTGCATCTGGAAGAAATCCTGTTCCGTTCGGGATTGTAGGTGGCCGAGGCCAGGTGCCCGGCAGAGGAAATTAAGCACAAAGGATGGACTGTTTCCAGGGGTAAGTAAAGTCAGCTGCCCAGGTGCCTGATGTCAGTTTGTAAGAGGCCTTTGACCCTCCAAGGAAAGCCAGGCTTCCAGCTTGTGGCAGCTTGCATCTGGAAGAAATCCTGTTCTGTTTGGGATTGTAGGTGGCCGAGGCCTGGTGCCCGGCAGAGGGAGTTGGGCACAAATGATGGCCTGTTTCCAGGGGTAAGTAAAGTCAGCTGCCCAGGTGCCTGATGTCAGTTTGTAGGAGGCCTTTGGCCCTGCAAGGGAAGCTAGTCTTCCAGTTTGTGGCAGCATGCATCTGGAAGAAATCCTGTTCCGTTCGGGATTGTAGGTGGCCGAGGCCAGGTGCCCGGCAGAGGGAGTTGGGAACAAAGGATGGCCTGTTTCCAGGGGTAAGTAAAGTTAGCTGCCCAGGTGCCTGATGTCAGTTTGTAGGAGGCCTTTGGCCCTCCAAGGGAAGCTAGTCTTCCAGTTTGTGGCAGCTTGCATCTTGAAGAAATGCTGTTCTGCTCATGATTGTAGGTGGCCGAGGCCAGGTGCCCGGCAGAGGTAGTTGGGCAAAAATGATGGCCTGTTTCCAGGGGTAAGTAAAGTCAGCTGCCCAGGTGCCTGATGTCAGTTTGTAGCAGGCCTTTGGCCCTCCATGGGAAGCCAGTCTTCCAGTTTGTGGCAGCTTGCATCTGGAAGAAATCCTGTTCCGTTCGGGATTGTAGGTGGCCGAGGCCAGGTGCCCAGCAGAGGGAGTTTGGCACAAATGATGGCCTGTTTCCAGGGGTAAGTAAAGTCAGCTGCCCAGGTGCCTGATGTCAGTTTGTAGGAGGCCTTTGGCCCTCCATGGGAAGCCAGGCTTCCAGCTTGTGGCAGCTTGCATCTGAAAGAAATCCTGTTCCGTTTGGGATTGTAGGTGGCCGAGGCCTGGTGCCCGGCAGAGGGAGTTGGGCACAAATGATGGCCTGTTTACAGGGGTAAGTAAAGTCAGCTGCCCAGGTGCCTGATGTCAGTTTGTAGGAGGCCTTTGGCCCTTCAAGGGAAACTAGTCTTCCAGATTGTGGCAGCTTGCATCTGGAAGAAATGCTGTTCCATTCGGGATTGTAGGTGGTCGAGGCCAGGTGCCTGGCAGAGGGAGTTGGGCACAAATGATGGCCTGTTTCCAGGGGTAAGTAAAGTCAGCTGCCCAGGTGCCTGATGTCAGTTTGTAGGAGGCCTTTGGCCCTCCAAGGGAAGCCAGGCTTCCAGCTTGTGGCAGCTTGCATCTGGAAGAAATCCTGTTCCGTTTGGGATTGTAGGTGGCCGAGGCCTGGTGCCCGGCAGAGGGAGTTGGGCACAAATGATGGCCTGTTTCCAGGGGTAAGTAAAGTCAGCTGCCCAGGTGTCTGATGTCAGTTTGTAGGAGGCCTTTGGCCCTCCAAGAGCAGCCAGGCTTCCAGCTTGTGGTAGGTTGCATCTTGAAGAAATCCTGTTCCGTTTGGGATCGTAGGTGGCCGAGGCCAGGTGCCCGGCTAAGGAAGTTGGGAACAAAGGATGGCCTGTTTCCAGGGGTAAGTAAAGTCAGCTGCCCAGGTGCCTGATGTCAGTTTGTAGGAGGCCTTTGACCCTCCAAGGCAAGCAAGTCTTCCAGATTGTGGCAGCTTGCATCTGGAAGAAATCCTGTTCCGTTTGGGATTGTAGGTGTCCGAGGCCAGGTGCCCGGCAGAAAGAGTTGGGCACAAATGATGGCCTGTTTCCAGGGGTAAGTAAAGTCAGCTGCCCAGGTGCCTGATGTCAGTTTGTAGGAGGCCTTTGGCCCTCTAAGTAAAGCTAGTCTTCCAGTTTGTGGCAGCTTGCATCTGGAAGAAATCCTGTTCCGTTCGGGATTGTAGGTGGCCAAGGCCACGTGCTCAGCAGAGGGAGTTTGGCACAAATGATGGCCTGTTTCCAGGGGTAAGTAAAGTCAGCTGCCCAGGTGCCTGATGTCAGTTTGTAGGAGGCCTTTGGCCCTCCATGGGAAGCCAGGCTTCCAGCTTGTGGCAGCTTGCATCTGAATGAAATCCTGTTCCGTTTGGGATTGTAGGTGGCCGAGGCCTGGTGCACGGCAGAGGGAGTTGGGCACAAATGATGGCCTGTTTCCAGGGGTAAGTAAAGTCAGCTGCCCAGGTGCCTGATGTCAGTTTGTAGGAGGCCTTTGGCCCTTCAAGGGAAACTAGTCTTCCAGATTGTGGCAGCTTGCATCTGGAAGAAATGCTGTTCCATTCGGGATTGTAGGTGGCCGAGGCCAGGTGCCCGGCAGAGGGAGTTGGGCACAAATGATGGCCTGTTTCCAGGGGTAAGTAAAGTCAGCTGCCCAGGTGCCTGATGTCAGTTTGTAGGAGGCCTTTGGCCCTCCAAGAGCTGCCAGGCTTCCAGCTTGTTGTAGCTTGCATCTTGAAGAAATCCTGTTCCGTTTGGGATCGTAGGTGGCCGAGGCCTGGTCCCCGGCTAAGGGAGTTGGGAACAAAGAATGGCCTGTTTCCAGGGGTAAGTAAAGTCAGCTGCCCAGGTGCCTGATGTCAGTTTGTAGGAGGCCTTTGGCCCTCCAAGGCAAGGAAGTCTTCCAGATTGTGGCAGCTTGCATCTGGAAGAAATCCTGTTCCGTTCGGGATTGTAGGTGTCCGAGGCCAGGTGTCCGGCAGAAAGAGTTGGGCACAAATGATGGCCTGTTTCCAGGGGTAAGTAAAGTCAGCTGCCCAGGTGCCTGATGTCAGTTTGTAGGAGGCCTTTGGCCCGCCAAGGGAAGCCAGTCTTCCAGTTTGTGGCAGCTTGCATCTGGAAGAAATCCTGTTCCATTCGGGATTATAGGTGGCCGAGGCCTGGTGCTCGGCAGAGGGAGTTGGGCACAAATGATGGCCTGTTTCCAGGGCTAAGTAAAGTCAGCTGCCCAGGTGCCTGATGTCAGTTTGTAGGAGGCCTTTGGCCCTGCAAGGGAAGCTAGTCTTCCAGTTTGTGGCAGCATGCATCTGGAAGAAATCCTATTCCGTTCGGGATTGTAGGTGACCGAGGCCAGGTGCCCGGCAGAGGGAGTTGGGCACAAATGATGACCTGTTTCCAGGGGTAAGTAAAGTCAGCTGCCCAGGTGTCTGATGTCAGTTTGTAGCAGGCCTTTGGCCCTCCATGGGAAGCCAGGCTTCCAGCTTGTGGCAGCTTGCATCTGGAAGAAATCCTGTTCCGTTCGGCGTTGTAGGTGGCCGAGGCCAGGTGCCCGGCAGAGGGAGTTGGGCACAAATGATGGCCACTTTCCAGGGGTAAGTAAAGTCAGCTGCCCAGGTGTCTGATGTCAGTTTGTAGCAGGCCTTTGGCCCTCCATGCGAAGCCTGGCTTCCAGCTTGTGGCAGCTTGCATCTGGAAGAAATGCTGTTCCGTTCGGGATTGTAGGTGGTCGAGGCCTGGTGCCCGGCACAGGGAGTTGGGCACAAAGGATAGCCTGTTTCCAGGGGTAAGTAAAGTCAGCTGCCCAGGTGCCTGATGTCAGTTTGTAGGAGGCCTTTGGCCCTCCAAGGGAAGCCAGGCTTCCAGCTTGTGGCAGCTTGCATCTGGAAGAAATCCTGTTCCGTTTGGGATTGTCGGTGGCCGAGGCCTGGTGCCCGGCAGAGGGAGTTGGGCACAAATGATGGCCTGTTTCCAGGGGTAAGTAAAGTCAGCTGCCCAGGTGCCTGATGTCAGTTTGTAGGAGGCCTTTGGCCCTCCATGGGAAGCCAGGCTTCCAGCTTGTGGCAGCTTGCATCTGGAAGAAATCCTGTTCCGTTCGGGATTATAGGTGGCCGAGGCCAGGTGCCCGGCAGACGGAGTTGGGCACAAAGGATGGCCTGTTTCCAGGGGTAAGTAAAGTCAGCTGCCCAGGTGCCTGATGTCAGTTTGCAGGTGGCTATTGTTCCTCCATGGGATGCCAGGCTTCCAGCTTGTGGCTGCTTGCATCTGGAAGTAATCCTGATCCGTTCGGGATTGTAGGTGTCCGAGGCCAGGTGCCCGGCAGAAAGAGTTGGGCACAAAGGATGGCCTGTTTCCAGGGGTAAGTAAAGTCAGCTGCCCAGGTGCCTGATGTCAGTTTGTAGGAGGCCTTTGGCCCTCCAAGGGAAGGCAGGCTTCCAGCTTGTGGCAGCTTGCATCTGGAAGAAATCCTGTTCCGTTTGGGATTGTAGGTGGCCGAGGCCTTGTGCCCGGCAGAGGGAGTTGGGAACAAAGGATGGCCTGTTTCCAGGGGTAAGTAAAGTCAGCTGCCCAGGTGCCTGATGTAAGTTTGTAGTAGGCATTTGGCTTTTCAAGGGAAACTAGTCTTCCAGCTGTGGCAGCTTGCATCTGGAAGAAATCCTGTTCCATTCGGGATTGTAGGTGGCCGAGGCCAGGTGCCCGGCAGAGGGAGTTGGGCACAAATGATGGCCTGTTTCCAGGGGTAAGTAAAGTCAGCTGCCCAGGTGCCTGATGTCAGTTTGTAGGAGGCCTTTGGCCCTCCATGGGAAGCCAGGCTTCCAGCTTGTGGCAGCTTGCATCTGGAAGAAATCCTGTTCCGTTCGGGATTATAGGTGGCCGAGGCCAGGTGCCCGGCAGACGGAGTTGGGAACAAAGGATGGACTGTTTCCAGGGGTAAGTAAAGTCAGCTGCCCAGGTGCCTGATGTAAGTTTGCAGGTGGCTATTGTTCCTCCAGGGGATGCCAGGCTTCCAGCTTGTGGCTGCTTGCATCTGGAAGTAATCCTGTTCCGTTTGGGATCGTAGGTGGCCGAGGCCTGGTGTCCGGCTAAGGAATTTGGGAACAAAAGATGGCCTGTTTCCAGGGGTAAGTAAAGTTAGCTGCCCAGGTGCTTGGTGTCAGTTTTTAGGAGGCCTTTGGCCCTCCAAGGGAAGCTAGTCTTCCAGTTTGTGGCAGCTTGCATCTGGAAGAAATCCTGTTCCGTTCGGGATTGTAGGTGGCCGAGGCCAGGTGCCCGGCAGAGGGATTTGGGCACAAAGGATGGCCTGTTTCCAGGGGTATGTAAAGCTAGCTGCCCAGGTGCCTGATGTCAGTTTGTAGGAGGCCTTTGGCCCTCCAAGGGAAGCAAGTCTTTAAGTTTGTGGCAGCTTGCATCTTGAATAAACGCTGTTCTGCTCATGATTGTAGGTGGTCGAGGCCAGGTGCTCGGCAGAGGGAGTTGGGCACAAATGATGGCCTGTTTCCAGGGCTAAGTAAAGTCAGCTGCCCAGGTGCCTGATGTCAGTTTGTAGCAGGCCTTTGGCCCTCCATGGGAAGCCAGGCTTCCAGCTTGTGGCAGCTTGCATCTGGAAGAAATGCTGTTCCTTTCGGGATTGTAGGTGGCCGAGGCCAGGTGCCCGGCAGAGGGAGTTGGGAACAAAGGATGGCCTGTTTCCAGGGGTAAGTAAAGTTAGCTGCCAAGGTGCCTGATGTCAGTTTGTAGGAGGCCTTTGGCCCTCCAAGGGAAGCCAGGCTTCCAGCTTGTGGCAGCTTGCATCTGGAAGAAATCCTGTTCCGTTTGGGATTATAGGTGGCCAAGGCCAGGTGCCCGGCAGAGGGAGTTGGGCACAAATGATGGCCTCTTTCCAGGGGTAAGTAAAGTCAGCTGCCCAGGTGTCTGATGTCAGTTTGTAGCAGGCCTTTGGCCCTCCATGCGAAGCCTGGCTTCCAGCTTGTGGCAGCTTGCATCTGGAAGAAATGCTGTTCCGTTCGGGATTGTAGGTGGTCGAGGCCAGGTGCCCGGCAGAGGGAGTTGGGCACAAATGATAGCCTGTTTCCAGGGGTAAGTAAAGTCAGCTGCCCAGGTGCCTGATGTCAGTTTGTAGGAGGCCTTTGGCCCTCCAAGGGAAGCCAGGCTTCCAGCATGTGGCAGCTTGCATCTGGAAGAAATCCTGTTCCATTCGGGATTGTAGGTGGCCGAGGCCAGGTGCCCGGCAGAGGGAGTTGGGCACAAATGATGGCCTGTTTCCAGGGGTAAGTAAAGTCAGCTGCCCAGGTGCCTGATGTCAGTTTGTAGGAGGCCTTTGGCCCTCCATGGGAAGCCAGGCTTCCAGCTTGTGGCAGCTTGCATCTGGAAGAAATCCTGTTCCGTTCGGGATTCTATGTGGCCGAGGCCAGGTGCCCGGCAGACGGAGTTGGACACAAAGGATGGCCTGTTTCCAGGGGTAAGTAAAGTCAGCTGCCCAGGTGCCTGATGTCAGTTTGCAAGTGGCTATTGTTCCTCCATGGGATGCCAGGCTTCCAGCTTGTGGCTGCTTGCATCTGGAAGTAATCCTGTTCCGTTCGGGATTGTAGGTGTCCGAGGCCAGGTACCCGGCAGAGGGAGTTGGGCACAAAGGATGGCCTGTTTCCAGGGGTAAGTAAAGTCAGCTGCCCAGGTGCCTGATGTCAGTTTGTAGGAGGCCTTTGGACCTCCAAGGGAAGCAAGTCTTTAAGTTTGTGGCAGCTTGCATCTTGAATAAACGCTGTTCTGCTCATGATTGTAGGTGGTCGAGGCCAGGTGCTCGGCAGAGGGAGTTGGGCACAAATGATGGCCTGTTTCCAGGGCTAAGTAAAGTCAGCTGCCCAGGTGCCTGATGTCAGTTTGTAGCAGGCCTTTGGCCCTCCATGGGAAGCCAGGCTTCCAGCTTGTGGCAGCTTGCATCTGGAAGAAATGCTGTTCCTTTCGGGATTGTAGGTGGCCGAGGCCAGGTGCCCGGCAGAGGGAGTTGGGAACAAAGGATGGCCTGTTTCCAGGGGTAAGTAAAGTTAGCTGCCAAGGTGCCTGATGTCAGTTTGTAGGAGGCCTTTGGCCCTCCAAGGGAAGCCAGGCTTCCAGCTTGTGGCAGCTTGCATCTGGAAGAAATCCTGTTCCGTTTGGGATTATAGGTGGCCAAGGCCAGGTGCCCGGCAGAGGGAGTTGGGCACAAATGATGGCCTCTTTCCAGGGGTAAGTAAAGTCAGCTGCCCAGGTGTCTGATGTCAGTTTGTAGCAGGCCTTTGGCCCTCCATGCGAAGCCTGGCTTCCAGCTTGTGGCAGCTTGCATCTGGAAGAAATGCTGTTCCGTTCGGGATTGTAGGTGGTCGAGGCCAGGTGCCCGGCAGAGGGAGTTGGGCACAAATGATAGCCTGTTTCCAGGGGTATGTAAAGCTAGCTGCCCAGGTGCCTGATGTCAGTTTGTAGGAGGCCTTTGGCCCTCCAAGGGAAGCTAGTCTTCCAGTTTGTGGCAGCTTGCATCTGGAAGAAATGCTGTTCTACTCATGATTGTAGGTGGTCGAGGCCAGGTGCCCGGCAGAGGGAGTTGGGCACAAATGATGGCCTGTTTCCAGGGGTAAGTAAAGTCAGCTGCCCAGGTGCCTGATGTCAGTTTGTAGCAGGCCTTTGGCCCTCCATGGGAAGCCAGGCTTCCAGCTTGTGGCAGCTTGCATCTGGAAGAAATCCTGTTCCGTTCGGCGTTGTAGGTGTCCGGAGCCGGGTGGCCTGCTGAGGGAGTAGGGAACAAAGGATGGCCTGTTTCCAGGGGTAAGTAAAGTCAGCTGCCCAGGTGCCTGATGTCAGTTTGTAGGAGGCCTTTGGCCCTCCAAGGGAAGCTAGTCTTCCAGTTTGTGGCAGCATGCATCTGGAAGAAATCCTGTTCCGTTCGGGATCGTAGGTGTCCGAGGCCAGGTGCCCGGCAGAAAGAGTTGGGCACAAAGGATGGCCTGTTTCCAGGGGTAAGTAAAGTCAGCTGCCCAGGTGCCTGATGTCAGTTTGTAGGAGGCCTTTGGCCCTCCAAGGGAAGGCAGGCTTCCAGCTTGTGGCAGCTTGCATCTGGAAGAAATCCTGTTCCGTTTGGGATTGTAGGTGGCCGAGGCCTTGTGCCCGGCAGAGGGAGTTGGGAACAAAGGATGGCCTGTTTCCAGGGGTAAGTAAAGTCAGCTGCCCAGGTGCCTGATGTAAGTTTGTAGTAGGCATTTGGCTTTTCAAGGGAAACTAGTCTTCCAGCTGTGGCAGCTTGCATCTGGAAGAAATCCTGTTCCATTCGGGATTGTAGGTGGCCGAGGCCAGGTGCCCGGCAGAGGGAGTTGGGCACAAATGATGGCCTGTTTCCAGGGGTAAGTAAAGTCAGCTGCCCAGGTGCCTGATGTCAGTTTGTAGGAGGCCTTTGGCCCTCCATGGGAAGCCAGGCTTCCAGCTTGTGGCAGCTTGCATCTGGAAGAAATCCTGTTCCGTTCGGGATTATAGGTGGCCGAGGCCAGGTGCCCGGCAGACGGAGTTGGGCACAAAGGATGGCCTGTTTCCAGGGGTAAGTAAAGTCAGCTGCCCAGGTGCCTGATGTAAGTTTGCAGGTGGCTATTGTTCCTCCAGGGGATGCCAGGCTTCCAGCTTGTGGCTGCTTGCATCTGGAAGTAATCCTGTTCCGTTTGGGATCGTAGGTGGCCGAGGCCTGGTGTCCGGCTAAGGAATTTGGGAACAAAAGATGGCCTGTTTCCAGGGGTAAGTAAAGTTAGCTGCCCAGGTGCTTGGTGTCAGTTTTTAGGAGGCCTTTGGCCCTCCAAGGGAAGCTAGTCTTCCAGTTTGTGGCAGCTTGCATCTGGAAGAAATCCTGTTCCGTTCGGGATTGTAGGTGGCCGAGGCCAGGTGCCCGGCAGAGGGATTTGGGCACAAAGGATGGCCTGTTTCCAAAGGTATGTAAAGCTAGCTGCCCAGGTGCCTGATGTCAGTTTGTAGGAGGCCTTTGGCCCTCCAAGGGAAGCAAGTCTTTAAGTTTGTGGCAGCTTGCATCTTGAATAAACGCTGTTCTGCTCATGATTGTAGGTGGTCGAGGCCAGGTGCTCGGCAGAGGGAGTTGGGCACAAATGATGGCCTGTTTCCAGGGCTAAGTAAAGTCAGCTGCCCAGGTGCCTGATGTCAGTTTGTAGCAGGCCTTTGGCCCTCCATAGGAAGCCAGGCTTCCAGCTTGTGGCAGCTTGCATCTGGAAGAAATGCTGTTCCTTTCGGGATTGTAGGTGGCCGAGGCCAGGTGCCCGGCAGAGGGAGTTGGGAACAAAGGATGGCCTGTTTCCAGGGGTAAGTAAAGTTAGCTGCCAAGGTGCCTGATGTCAGTTTGTAGGAGGCCTTTGGCCCTCCAAGGGAAGCCAGGCTTCCAGCTTGTGGCAGCTTGCATCTGGAAGAAATCCTGTTCCGTTTGGGATTATAGGTGGCCAAGGCCAGGTGCCCGGCAGAGGGAGTTGGGCACAAATGATGGCCTCTTTCCAGGGGTAAGTAAAGTCAGCTGCCCAGGTGTCTGATGTCAGTTTGTAGCAGGCCTTTGGCCCTCCATGCGAAGCCTGGCTTCCAGCTTGTGGCAGCTTGCATCTGGAAGAAATGCTGTTCCGTTCGGGATTGTAGGTGGTCGAGGCCAGGTGCCCGGCAGAGGGAGTTGGGCACAAATGATAGCCTGTTTCCAGGGGTAAGTAAAGTCAGCTGCCCAGGTGCCTGATGTCAGTTTGTAGGAGGCCTTTGGCCCTCCAAGGGAAGCCAGGCTTCCAGCATGTGGCAGCTTGCATCTGGAAGAAATCCTGTTCCATTCGGGATTGTAGGTGGCCGAGGCCAGGTGCCCGGCAGAGGGAGTTGGGCACAAATGATGGCCTGTTTCCAGGGGTAAGTAAAGTCAGCTGCCCAGGTGCCTGATGTCAGTTTGTAGGAGGCCTTTGGCCCTCCATGGGATGCCAGGCTTCCAGCTTGTGGCAGCTTGCATCTGGAAGAAATCCTGTTCCGTTCGGGATTATATGTGGCCGAGGCCAGGTGCCCGGCAGACGGAGTTGGACACAAAGGATGGCCTGTTTCCAGGGGTAAGTAAAGTCAGCTGCCCAGGTGCCTGATGTCAGTTTGCAAGTGGCTATTGTTCCTCCATGGGATGCCAGGCTTCCAGCTTGTGGCTGCTTGCATCTGGAAGTAATCCTGTTCCGTTCGGGATTGTAGGTGTCCGAGGCCAGGTACCCGGCAGAAAGAGTTGGGCACAAAGGATGGCCTGTTTCCAGGGGTAAGTAAAGTCAGCTGCCCAGGTGCCTGATGTCAGTTTGTAAGAGGCCTTTGGCCCTCCAAGGGAAGCCAGGCTTCCAGCTTGTGGCAGCTTGCATCTGGAAGAAATCCTGTTCCGTTTGGGATTGTAGGTGGCCGAGGCCTTGTGCCCAACAGAGGGAGTTGGGCACAAATGATGGCCTGTTTCCAGGGCTAAGTAAAGTCAGCTGCCCAGGTGCCTGATGTCAGTTTGTAGGAGGCCTTTGGCCCTCCAAGGGAAGCTAGTCTTCCAGTTTGTGGCAGCTTGCATCTTGAAGAAATGCTGTTCTACTCATGATTGTAGGTGGTCGAGGCCAGGTGCCCGGCAGAGGGAGTTGGGCACAAATGATGGCCTGTTTCCAGGGGTAAGTAAAGTCAGCTGCCCAGGTGCCTGATGTCAGTTTGTAGGAGGCCTTTGGCCCTCCATGGGAAGCCAGGCTTCCAGCTTGTGGCAGCTTGCATCTGGAAGAAATCCTGTTCCGTTCGGGATTATAGGTGGCCGAGGCCAGGTGCCCGGCAGACGGAGTTGGGCACAAAGGATGGCCTGTTTCCAGGGGTAAGTAAAGTCAGCTGCCCAGGTGCCTGATGTAAGTTTGCAGGTGGCTATTGTTCCTCCATGGGATGCCAGGCTTCCAGCTTGTGGCTGCTTGCATCTGGAAGTAATCCTGTTTCGTTTGGGATCGTAGGTGGCCGAGGCCTGGTGTCCGGCTAAGGGATTTGGGAACAAAGATGGCCTGTTTCCAGGGGTAAGTAAAGTTAGCTGCCCAGGTGCTTGGTGTCAGTTTTTAGGAGGCCTTTGGCCCTCCATGGGAAGCCAGGCTTCCAGCTTGTGGCAGCTTGCATCTGAATGAAATCCTGTTCCGTTTGGGATTGTAGGTGGCCGAGGCCTGGTGCCCGGCAGAGGGAGTTGGGCACAAATGATGGCCTGTTTCCAGGGGTAAGTAAAGTCAGCTGCCCAGGTGCCTGATGTCAGTTTGTAGGAGGCCTTTGGCCCTCCAAGGGAAGCTAGTCTTCCAGTTTGTGGCAGCTTGCATCTTGAAGAAATGCTGTTCTACTCATGATTGTAGGTGGTCGAGGCCAGGTGCCCGGCAGAGGGAGTTGGGCACAAATGATGGCCTGTTTCCAGGGGTAAGTAAAGTCAGCTGCCCAGGTGCCTGATGTCAGTTTGTAGCAGGCCTTTGGCCCTCCATGGGAAGCCAGGCTTCCAGCTTGTGGCAGCTTGCATCTGGAAGAAATCCTGTTCCGTTCGGCGTTGTAGGTGTCCGGAGCCGGGTGGCCTGCTGAGGGAGTAGGGAACAAAGGATGGCCTGTTTCCAGGGGTAAGTAAAGTCAGCTGCCCAGGTGCCTGATGTCAGTTTGTAGGAGGCCTTTGGCCCTCCAAGGGAAGCTAGTCTTCCAGTTTGTGGCAGCATGCATCTGGAAGAAATCCTGTTCCGTTCGGGATTGTAGGTGGCCGAGGCCAGGTGCCCGGCAGAGGGAGTTGGACACAAATGATGGCCTCTTTCCAGGGGTAAGTAAAGTCAGCTGCCCAGGTGTCTGATGTCAGTTTGTAGCAGGCCTTTGGCCCTCCATGGGAAGCCTGGCTTCCAGCTTGTGGCAGCTTGCATCTGGAAGAAATGCTGTTCCGTTCGGGATTGTAGGTGGCCGAGGCCAGGTGCCCGGCAGAGGGAGTTGGGCACAAATGATAGCCTGTTTCCAGGGGTAAGTAAAGTCAGCTGCCCAGGTGCCTGATGTCAGTTTGTAGGAGGCCTTTGGCCCTCCATGGGAAGCCAGGCTTCCAGCTTGTGGCAGCTTGCATCTGGAAGAAATCCTGTTCCGTTCGGGATTATAGGTGGCCGAGGCCAGGTGCCCGGCAGACGGAGTTGGGCACAAAGGATGGCCTGTTTCCAGGGGTAAGTAAAGTCAGCTGCCCAGGTGCCTGATGTAAGTTTGCAGGTGGCTATTGTTCCTCCATGGGATGCCAGGCTTCCAGCTTGTGGCTGCTTGCATCTGGAAGTAATCCTGTTTCGTTTGGGATCGTAGGTGGCCGAGGACTGGTGTCCGGCTAAGGGATTTGGGAACAAAGATGGCCTGTTTCCAGGGGTAAGTAAAGTTAGCTGCCCAGGTGCTTGGTGTCAGTTTTTAGGAGGCCTTTGGCCCTCCATGGGAAGCCAGGCTTCCAGCTTGTGGCAGCTTGCATCTGAATGAAATCCTGTTCCGTTTGGGATTGTAGGTGGCCGAGGCCTGGTGCCCGGCAGAGGGAGTTGGGCACAAATGATGGCCTGTTTCCAGGGGTAAGTAAAGTCAGCTGCCCAGGTGCCTGATGTCAGTTTGTAGGAGGCCTTTGGCCCTCCAAGGGAAGCTAGTCTTCCAGTTTGTGGCAGCTTGCATCTTGAAGAAATGCTGTTCTACTCATGATTGTAGGTGGTCGAGGCCAGGTGCCCGGCAGAGGGAGTTGGGCACAAATGATGACCTGTTTCCAGGGGTAAGTAAAGTCAGCTGCCCAGGTGCCTGATGTCAGTTTGTAGCAGGCCTTTGGCCCTCCATGGGAAGCCAGGCTTCCAGCTTGTGGCAGCTTGCATCTGGAAGAAATCCTGTTCCGTTCGGCGTTGTAGGTGTCCGGAGCCGGGTGGCCTGCTGAGGGAGTAGGGAACAAAGGATGGCCTGTTTCCAGGGGTAAGTAAAGTCAGCTGCCCAGGTGCCTGATGTCAGTTTGCAGGTGGCTATTGTTCCTCCATGGGATGCCAGACTTCCAGATTGTGGCTGCTTGCATCTGGAAGTAATCCTGTTCCGTTTGGGATTGTAGGTGTCCGAGGCCAGGTGCCCGGCAGAAAGAGTTGGGCACAAAGGATGGCCTGTTTCCAGGGGTAAGTAAAGTCAGCTGCCCAGGTGCCTGATGTCAGTTTGTAGGAGGCCTTTGGCCCTCCAAGGGAAGGCAGGCTTCCAGCTTGTGGCAGCTTGCATTTGGAAGAAATCCTGTTCCGTTTGGGATTGTAGGTGGCCGAGGCCAGGTGCCCGGCAGAGGGAGTTGGGCACAAATGATGGCCTGTTTCCAGGGGTAAGTAAAGTCAGCTGCCCAGGTGCCTGATGTAAGTTTGTAGTAGGCATTTGGCTTTTCAAGGGAAACTAGTCTTCCAGCTGTGGCAGCTTGCATCTGGAAGAAATCCTGTTCCATTCGGGATTGTAGGTGGCCGAGGCCAGGTGCCCGGCTGAGGGAGTTGGGCACAAATGATGGCCTGTTTCCAGGGGTAAGTAAAGTCAGCTGCCCAGGTGCCTGATGTCAGTTTGTAGGAGGCCTTTGGCCCTCCATGGGAAGCCAGGCTTCCAGCTTGTGGCAGCTTGCATCTGGAAGAAATCCTGTTCCGTTCGGGATTGTAGGTGGCCGAGGCCAGGTGCCCGGCAGAGGGAGTTGGGCACAAAGGATGGCCTGTTTCCAGGGGTAAGTAAAGCTAGCTGCCCAGGTGCCTGATGTCAGTTTGTAGGAGGCCTTTGGCCCTCCAAGGGAAGCAAGTCTTTAAGTTTGTGGCAGCTTGCATCTTGAATAAACGCTGTTCTGCTCATGATTTTAGGTGGTCGAGGCCAGGTGCCCGGCAGAGGGAGTTGGGCACAAATGATGGCCTGTTTCCAGGGCTAAGTAAAGTCAGCTGCCCAGGTGCCTGATGTCAGTTTGTAGCAGGCCTTTGGCCCTCCATGGGAAGCCAGGCTTCCAGCTTGTGGCAGCTTGCATCTGGAAGAAATGCTGTTCCGTTCGGGATTGTAGGTGGCCGAGGCCAGGTGCCCGGCACTGGGAGTTGGGAACAAAGGATGGCCTGTTTCCAGGGGTAAGTAAAGTCAGCTGCCCAGGTGCCTGATGTCAGTTTGTAGGAGGCCTTTGGCCCTCCATGGGAAGCCAGGCTTCCAGCTTGTGGCAGCTTGCATCTGAATGAAATCCTGTTCCGTTTGGGATTGTAGGTGGCCGAGGCCTGGTGCCCGGCAGAGGGAGTTGGGCACAAATGATGGCCTGTTTCCAGGGGTAAGTAAAGTCAGCTGCCCAGGTGCCTGATGTCAGTTTGTAGGAGGCCTTTGGCCCTCCAAGGGAAGCTAGTCTTCCAGTTTGTGGCAGCTTGCATCTTGAAGAAATGCTGTTCTACTCATGATTGTAGGTGGTCGAGGCCAGGTGCCCGGCAGAGGGAGTTGGGCACAAATGATGACCTGTTTCCAGGGGTAAGTAAAGTCAGCTGCCCAGGTGCCTGATGTCAGTTTGTAGCAGGCCTTTGGCCCTCCATGGGAAGCCAGGCTTCCAGCTTGTGGCAGCTTGCATCTGGAAGAAATCCTGTTCCGTTCGGCGTTGTAGGTGTCCGGAGCCGGGTGGCCTGCTGAGGGAGTAGGGAACAAAGGATGGCCTGTTTCCAGGGGTAAGTAAAGTCAGCTGCCCAGGTGCCTGATGTCAGTTTGTAGGAGGCCTTTGGCCCTCCAAGGGAAGCTAGTCTTCCAGTTTGTGGCAGCATGCATCTGGAAGAAATCCTGTTCCGTTCGGGATTGTAGGTGGCCGAGGCCAGGTGCCCGGCAGAGGGAGTTGGGCACAAATGATGGCCTCTTTCCAGGGGTAAGTAAAGTCAGCTGCCCAGGTGTCTGATGTCAGTTTGTAGCAGGCCTTTGGCCCTCCATGGGAAGCCTGGCTTCCAGCTTGTGGCAGCTTGCATCTGGAAGAAATGCTGTTCCGTTCGGGATTGTAGGTGGTCGAGGCCAGGTGCCCGGCAGAGGGAGTTGGGCACAAAGGATAGCCTGTTTCCAGGGGTAAGTAAAGTCAGCTGCCCAGGTGCCTGATGTCAGTTTGTAGGAGGCCTTTGGCCCTCCAAGGGAAGCCAGGCTTCCAGCTTGTGGCAGCTTGCATCTGGAAGAAATCCTGTTCCGTTTGGGATTGTCGGTGGCCGAGGCCTGGTGCCCGGCAGAGGGAGTTGGGCACAAATGATGGCCTGTTTCCAGGGGTAAGTAAAGTCAGCTGCCCAGGTGCCTGATGTCAGTTTGTAGGAGGCCTTTGGCCCTCCATGGGAAGCCAGGCTTCCAGCTTGTGGCAGCTTGCATCTGGAAGAAATCCTGTTCCGTTCGGGATTATAGGTGGCCGAGGCCAGGTGCCCGGCAGACGGAGTTGGGCACAAAGGATGGCCTGTTTCCAGGGGTAAGTAAAGTCAGCTGCCCAGGTGCCTGATGTCAGTTTGCAGGTGGCTATTGTTCCTCCATGGGATGCCAGACTTCCAGCTTGTGGCTGCTTGCATCTGGAAGTAATCCTGTTGTGTTCGGGATTGTAGTTGTCCGAGGCCAGGTGCCCGGCAGAAAGAGTTGGGCACAAAGGATGGCCTGTTTCCAGGGGTAAGTAAAGTCAGCTGCCCAGGTGCCTGATGTCAGTTTGTAGGAGGCCTTTGGCCCTCCAAGGGAAGGCAGGCTTCCAGCTTGTGGCAGCTTGCATCTGGAAGAAATCCTGTTCCGTTTGGGATTGTAGGTGGCCGAGGCCTTGTGCCCGGCAGAGGGAGTTGGGCACAAATGATGGCCTGTTTCCAGGGGTAAGTAAAGTCAGCTGCCCAGGTGCCTGATGTAAGTTTGTAGTAGGCATTTGGCTTTTCAAGGGAAACTAGTCTTCCAGCTGTGGCAGCTTGCATCTGGAAGAAATCCTGTTCCATTCGGGATTGTAGGTGGCCGAGGCCAGGTGCCCGGCTGAGGGAGTTGGGCACAAATGATGGCCTGTTTCCAGGGGTAAGTAAAGTCAGCTGCCCAGGTGCCTGATGTCAGTTTGTAGGAGGCCTTTGGCCCTCCATGGGAAGCCAGGCTTCCAGCTTGTGGCAGCTTGCATCTGGAAGAAATCCTGTTCCGTTCGGGATTATAGGTGGCCGAGGCCAGGTGCCCGGCAGACGGAGTTGGGCACAAAGGATGGCCTGTTTCCAGGGGTAAGTAAAGTCAGCTGCCCAGGTGCCTGATGTCAGTTTGTAGGAGGCCTTTGGCCCTCCAAGGGAAGCTAGTCTTCCAGTTTGTGGCAGCATGCATCTGGAAGAAATCCTGTTCCGTTCGGGATTGTAGGTGGCCGAGGCCAGGTGCCCGGCAGAGGGAGTTGGGCACAAATGATGGCCTCTTTCCAGGGGTAAGTAAAGTCAGCTGCCCAGGTGTCTGATGTCAGTTTGTAGCAGGCCTTTGGCCCTCCATGGGAAGCCTGGCTTCCAGCTTGTGGCAGCTTGCATCTGGAAGAAATGCTGTTCCGTTCGGGATTGTAGGTGGTCGAGGCCAGGTGCCCGGCAGAGGGAGTTGGGCACAAAGGATAGCCTGTTTCCAGGGGTAAGTAAAGTCAGCTGCCCAGGTGCCTGATGTCAGTTTGTAGGAGGCCTTTGGCCCTCCAAGGGAAGCCAGGCTTCCAGCTTGTGGCAGCTTGCATCTGGAAGAAATCCTGTTCCGTTTGGGATTGTCAGTGGCCGAGGCCTGGTGCCCGGCAGAGGGAGTTGGGCACAAATGATGGCCTGTTTCCAGGGGTAAGTAAAGTCAGCTGCCCAGGTGCCTGATGTCAGTTTGTAGGAGGCCTTTGGCCCTCCAAGGGAAGCCAGGCTTCCAGCTTGTGGCAGCTTGCATCTGGAAGAAATCCTGTTCCGTTCGGGATTATAGGTGGCCGAGGCCAGGTGCCCGGCAGACGGAGTTGGGCACAAAGGATGGCCTGTTTCCAGGGGTAAGTAAAGTCAGCTGCCCAGGTGCCTGATGTCAGTTTGCAAGTGGCTATTGTTCCTCCATGGGATGCCAGGCTTCCAGCTTGTGGCTGCTTGCATCTGGAAGTAATCCTGTTCCGTTCGGGATTGTAGGTGTCCGAGGCCAGGTACCCGGCAGAAAGAGTTGGGCACAAAGGATGGCCTGTTTCCAGGGGTAAGTAAAGTCAGCTGCCCAGGTGCCTGATGTCAGTTTGTAAGAGGCCTTTGGCCCTCCAAGGGAAGCCAGGCTTCCAGCTTGTGGCAGCTTGCATCTGGAAGAAATCCTGTTCCGTTTGGGATTGTAGGTGGCCGAGGCCTTGTGCCCAACAGAGGGAGTTGGGCACAAATGATGGCCTGTTTCCAGGGCTAAGTAAAGTCAGCTGCCCAGGTGCCTGATGTCAGTTTGTAGGAGGCCTTTGGCCCTCCAAGGGAAGCTAGTCTTCCAGTTTGTGGCAGCTTGCATCTTGAAGAAATGCTGTTCTACTCATGATTGTAGGTGGTCGAGGCCAGGTGCCCGGCAGAGGGAGTTGGGCACAAATGATGGCCTGTTTCCAGGGGTAAGTAAAGTCAGCTGCCCAGGTGCCTGATGTCAGTTTGTAGCAGGCCTTTGGCCCTCCATGGGAAGCCAGGCTTCCAGCTTGTGGCAGCTTGCATCTGGAAGAAATCCTGTTCCGTTCGGCGTTGTAGGTGTCCGGAGCCGGGTGGCCTGCTGAGGGAGTAGGGAACAAAGGATGGCCTGTTTCCAGGGGTAAGTAAAGTCAGCTGCCCAGGTGCCTGATGTCAGTTTGTAGGAGGCCTTTGGCCCTCCATGGGAAGCCAGGCTTCCAGCTTGTGGCAGCTTGCATCTGGAAGAAATCCTGTTCCGTTCGGGATTATAGGTGGCCGAGGCCAGGTGCCCGGCAGACGGAGTTGGGCACAAAGGATGGCCTGTTTCCAGGGGTAAGTAAAGTCAGCTGCCCAGGTGCCTGATGTCAGTTTGTAGGAGGCCTTTGGCCCTCCAAGGGAAGCTAGTCTTCCAGTTTGTGGCAGCATGCATCTGGAAGAAATCCTGTTCCGTTCGGGATTGTAGGTGGCCGAGGCCAGGTGCCCGGCAGAGGGAGTTGGGCACAAATGATGGCCTCTTTCCAGGGGTAAGTAAAGTCAGCTGCCCAGGTGTCTGATGTCAGTTTGTAGCAGGCCTTTGGCCCTCCATGGGAAGCCTGGCTTCCAGCTTGTGGCAGCTTGCATCTGGAAGAAATGCTGTTCCGTTCGGGATTGTAGGTGGTCGAGGCCAGGTGCCCGGCAGAGGGAGTTGGGCACAAAGGATAGCCTGTTTCCAGGGGTAAGTAAAGTCAGCTGCCCAGGTGCCTGATGTCAGTTTGTAGGAGGCCTTTGGCCCTCCAAGGGAAGCCAGGCTTCCAGCTTGTGGCAGCTTGCATCTGGAAGAAATCCTGTTCCGTTTGGGATTGTCAGTGGCCGAGGCCTGGTGCCCGGCAGAGGGAGGTGGGCACAAATGATGGCCTGTTTCCAGGGGTAAGTAAAGTCAGCTGCCCAGGTGCCTGATGTCAGTTTGTAGGAGGCCTTTGGCCCTCCAAGGGAAGCCAGGCTTCCAGCTTGTGGCAGCTTGCATCTGGAAGAAATCCTGTTCCGTTCGGGATTATAGGTGGCCGAGGCCAGGTGCCCGGCAGACGGAGTTGGGCACAAAGGATGGCCTGTTTCCAGGGGTAAGTAAAGTCAGCTGCCCAGGTGCCTGATGTCAGTTTGCAAGTGGCTATTGTTCCTCCATGGGATGCCAGGCTTCCAGCTTGTGGCTGCTTGCATCTGGAAGTAATCCTGTTCCGTTCGGGATTGTAGGTGTCCGAGGCCAGGTACCCGGCAGAAAGAGTTGGGCACAAATGATGGCCTGTTTCCAGGGGTAAGTAAAGTCAGCTGCCCAGGTGCCTGATGTCAGTTTGTAAGAGGCCTTTGGCCCTCCAAGGGAAGCCAGGCTTCCAGCTTGTGGCAGCTTGCATCTGGAAGAAATCCTGTTCCGTTTGGGATTGTAGGTGGCCGAGGCCTTGTGCCCAACAGAGGGAGTTGGGCACAAATGATGGCCTGTTTCCAGGGCTAAGTAAAGTCAGCTGCCCAGGTGCCTGATGTCAGTTTGTAGGAGGCCTTTGGCCCTCCAAGGGAAGCTAGTCTTCCAGTTTGTGGCAGCTTGCATCTTGAAGAAATGCTGTTCTACTCATGATTGTAGGTGGTCGAGGCCAGGTGCCCGGCAGAGGGAGTTGGGCACAAATGATGGCCTGTTTCCAGGGGTAAGTAAAGTCAGCTGCCCAGGTGCCTGATGTCAGTTTGTAGCAGGCCTTTGGCCCTCCATGGGAAGCCAGGCTTCCAGCTTGTGGCAGCTTGCATCTGGAAGAAATCCTGTTCCGTTCGGCGTTGTAGGTGTCCGGAGCCGGGTGGCCTGCTGAGGGAGTAGGGAACAAAGGATGGCCTGTTTCCAGGGGTAAGTAAAGTCAGCTGCCCAGGTGCCTGATGTCAGTTTGTAGGAGGCCTTTGGCCCTCCAAGGGAAGCTAGTCTTCCAGTTTGTGGCAGCATGCATCTGGAAGAAATCCTGTTCCGTTCGGGATTGTAGGTGGCCGAGGCCAGGTGCCCGGCAGAGGGAGTTGGACACAAATGATGGCCTCTTTCCAGGGGTAAGTAAAGTCAGCTGCCCAGGTGTCTGATGTCAGTTTGTAGCAGGCCTTTGGCCCTCCATGGGAAGCCTGGCTTCCAGCTTGTGGCAGCTTGCATCTGGAAGAAATGCTGTTCCGTTCGGGATTGTAGGTGGCCGAGGCCAGGTGCCCGGCAGAGGGAGTTGGGCACAAATGATAGCCTGTTTCCAGGGGTAAGTAAAGTCAGCTGCCCAGGTGCCTGATGTCAGTTTGTAGGAGGCCTTTGGCCCTCCATGGGAAGCCAGGCTTCCAGCTTGTGGCAGCTTGCATCTGGAAGAAATCCTGTTCCGTTCGGGATTATAGGTGGCCGAGGCCAGGTGCCCGGCAGACGGAGTTGGGCACAAAGGATGGCCTGTTTCCAGGGGTAAGTAAAGTCAGCTGCCCAGGTGCCTGATGTAAGTTTGCAGGTGGCTATTGTTCCTCCATGGGATGCCAGGCTTCCAGCTTGTGGCTGCTTGCATCTGGAAGTAATCCTGTTTCGTTTGGGATCGTAGGTGGCCGAGGCCTGGTGTCCGGCTAAAGGATTTGGGAACAAAGATGGCCTGTTTCCAGGGGTAAGTAAAGTTAGCTGCCCAGGTGCTTGGTGTCAGTTTTTAGGAGGCCTTTGGCCCTCCATGGGAAGCCAGGCTTCCAGCTTGTGGCAGCTTGCATCTGAATGAAATCCTGTTCCGTTTGGGATTGTAGGTGGCCGAGGCCTGGTGCCCGGCAGAGGGAGTTGGGCACAAATGATGGCCTGTTTCCAGGGGTAAGTAAAGTCAGCTGCCCAGGTGCCTGATGTCAGTTTGTAGGAGGCCTTTGGCCCTCCAAGGGAAGCTAGTCTTCCAGTTTGTGGCAGCTTGCATCTTGAAGAAATGCTGTTCTACTCATGATTGTAGGTGGTCGAGGCCAGGTGCCCGGCAGAGGGAGTTGGGCACAAATGATGACCTGTTTCCAGGGGTAAGTAAAGTCAGCTGCCCAGGTGCCTGATGTCAGTTTGTAGCAGGCCTTTGGCCCTCCATGGGAAGCCAGGCTTCCAGCTTGTGGCAGCTTGCATCTGGAAGAAATCCTGTTCCGTTCGGCGTTGTAGGTGTCCGGAGCCGGGTGGCCTGCTGAGGGAGTAGGGAACAAAGGATGGCCTGTTTCCAGGGGTAAGTAAAGTCAGCTGCCCAGGTGCCTGATGTCAGTTTGCAGGTGGCTATTGTTCCTCCATGGGATGCCAGACTTCCAGATTGTGGCTGCTTGCATCTGGAAGTAATCCTGTTCCGTTTGGGATTGTAGGTGTCCGAGGCCAGGTGCCCGGCAGAAAGAGTTGGGCACAAAGGATGGCCTGTTTCCAGGGGTAAGTAAAGTCAGCTGCCCAGGTGCCTGATGTCAGTTTGTAGGAGGCCTTTGGCCCTCCAAGGGAAGGCAGGCTTCCAGCTTGTGGCAGCTTGCATTTGGAAGAAATCCTGTTCCGTTTGGGATTGTAGGTGGCCGAGGCCAGGTGCCCGGCACAGGGAGTTGGGCACAAATGATGGCCTGTTTCCAGGGGTAAGTAAAGTCAGCTGCCCAGGTGCCTGATGTAAGTTTGTAGTAGGCATTTGGCTTTTCAAGGGAAACTAGTCTTCCAGCTGTGGCAGCTTGCATCTGGAAGAAATCCTGTTCCATTCGGGATTGTAGGTGGCCGAGGCCAGGTGCCCGGCTGAGGGAGTTGGGCACAAATGATGGCCTGTTTCCAGGGGTAAGTAAAGTCAGCTGCCCAGGTGCCTGATGTCAGTTTGTAGGAGGCCTTTGGCCCTCCATGGGAAGCCAGGCTTCCAGCTTGTGGCAGCTTGCATCTGGAAGAAATCCTGTTCCGTTCGGGATTGTAGGTGGCCGAGGCCAGGTGCCCGGCAGAGGGAGTTGGGCACAAAGGATGGCCTGTTTCCAGGGGTAAGTAAAGCTAGCTGCCCAGGTGCCTGATGTCAGTTTGTAGGAGGCCTTTGGCCCTCCAAGGGAAGCAAGTCTTTAAGTTTGTGGCAGCTTGCATCTTGAATAAACGCTGTTCTGCTCATGATTTTAGGTGGTCGAGGCCAGGTGCCCGGCAGAGGGAGTTGGGCACAAATGATGGCCTGTTTCCAGGGCTAAGTAAAGTCAGCTGCCCAGGTGCCTGATGTCAGTTTGTAGCAGGCCTTTGGCCCTCCATGGGAAGCCAGGCTTCCAGCTTGTGGCAGCTTGCATCTGGAAGAAATGCTGTTCCGTTCGGGATTGTAGGTGGCCGAGGCCAGGTGCCCGGCACTGGGAGTTGGGAACAAAGGATGGCCTGTTTCCAGGGGTAAGTAAAGTCAGCTGCCCAGGTGCCTGATGTCAGTTTGTAGGAGGCCTTTGGCCCTCCATGGGAAGCCAGGCTTCCAGCTTGTGGCAGCTTGCATCTGAATGAAATCCTGTTCCGTTTGGGATTGTAGGTGGCCGAGGCCTGGTGCCCGGCAGAGGGAGTTGGGCACAAATGATGGCCTGTTTCCAGGGGTAAGTAAAGTCAGCTGCCCAGGTGCCTGATGTCAGTTTGTAGGAGGCCTTTGGCCCTCCAAGGGAAGCTAGTCTTCCAGTTTGTGGCAGCTTGCATCTTGAAGAAATGCTGTTCTACTCATGATTGTAGGTGGTCGAGGCCAGGTGCCCGGCAGAGGGAGTTGGGCACAAATGATGACCTGTTTCCAGGGGTAAGTAAAGTCAGCTGCCCAGGTGCCTGATGTCAGTTTGTAGCAGGCCTTTGGCCCTCCATGGGAAGCCAGGCTTCCAGCTTGTGGCAGCTTGCATCTGGAAGAAATCCTGTTCCGTTCGGCGTTGTAGGTGTCCGGAGCCGGGTGGCCTGCTGAGGGAGTAGGGAACAAAGGATGGCCTGTTTCCAGGGGTAAGTAAAGTCAGCTGCCCAGGTGCCTGATGTCAGTTTGTAGGAGGCCTTTGGCCCTCCAAGGGAAGCTAGTCTTCCAGTTTGTGGCAGCATGCATCTGGAAGAAATCCTGTTCCGTTCGGGATTGTAGGTGGCCGAGGCCAGGTGCCCGGCAGAGGGAGTTGGGCACAAATGATGGCCTCTTTCCAGGGGTAAGTAAAGTCAGCTGCCCAGGTGTCTGATGTCAGTTTGTAGCAGGCCTTTGGCCCTCCATGGGAAGCCTGGCTTCCAGCTTGTGGCAGCTTGCATCTGGAAGAAATGCTGTTCCGTTCGGGATTGTAGGTGGTCGAGGCCAGGTGCCCGGCAGAGGGAGTTGGGCACAAAGGATAGCCTGTTTCCAGGGGTAAGTAAAGTCAGCTGCCCAGGTGCCTGATGTCAGTTTGTAGGAGGCCTTTGGCCCTCCAAGGGAAGCCAGGCTTCCAGCTTGTGGCAGCTTGCATCTGGAAGAAATCCTGTTCCGTTTGGGATTGTCGGTGGCCGAGGCCTGGTGCCCGGCAGAGGGAGTTGGGCACAAATGATGGCCTGTTTCCAGGGGTAAGTAAAGTCAGCTGCCCAGGTGCCTGATGTCAGTTTGTAGGAGGCCTTTGGCCCTCCATGGGAAGCCAGGCTTCCAGCTTGTGGCAGCTTGCATCTGGAAGAAATCCTGTTCCGTTCGGGATTATAGGTGGCCGAGGCCAGGTGCCCGGCAGACGGAGTTGGGCACAAAGGATGGCCTGTTTCCAGGGGTAAGTAAAGTCAGCTGCCCAGGTGCCTGATGTCAGTTTGCAGGTGGCTATTGTTCCTCCATGGGATGCCAGACTTCCAGCTTGTGGCTGCTTGCATCTGGAAGTAATCCTGTTGTGTTCGGGATTGTAGGTGTCCGAGGCCAGGTGCCCGGCAGAAAGAGTTGGGCACAAAGGATGGCCTGTTTCCAGGGGTAAGTAAAGTCAGCTGCCCAGGTGCCTGATGTCAGTTTGTAGGAGGCCTTTGGCCCTCCAAGGGAAGGCAGGCTTCCAGCTTGTGGCAGCTTGCATCTGGAAGAAATCCTGTTCCGTTTGGGATTGTAGGTGGCCGAGGCCTTGTGCCCGGCAGAGGGAGTTGGGCACAAATGATGGCCTGTTTCCAGGGGTAAGTAAAGTCAGCTGCCCAGGTGCCTGATGTAAGTTTGTAGTAGGCATTTGGCTTTTCAAGGGAAACTAGTCTTCCAGCTGTGGCAGCTTGCATCTGGAAGAAATCCTGTTCCATTCGGGATTGTAGGTGGCCGAGGCCAGGTGCCCGGCTGAGGGAGTTGGGCACAAATGATGGCCTGTTTCCAGGGGTAAGTAAAGTCAGCTGCCCAGGTGCCTGATGTCAGTTTGTAGGAGGCCTTTGGCCCTCCATGGGAAGCCAGGCTTCCAGCTTGTGGCAGCTTGCATCTGGAAGAAATCCTGTTCCGTTCGGGATTATAGGTGGCCGAGGCCAGGTGCCCGGCAGACGGAGTTGGGCACAAAGGATGGCCTGTTTCCAGGGGTAAGTAAAGTCAGCTGCCCAGGTGCCTGATGTCAGTTTGTAGGAGGCCTTTGGCCCTCCAAGGGAAGCTAGTCTTCCAGTTTGTGGCAGCATGCATCTGGAAGAAATCCTGTTCCGTTCGGGATTGTAGGTGGCCGAGGCCAGGTGCCCGGCAGAGGGAGTTGGGCACAAATGATGGCCTCTTTCCAGGGGTAAGTAAAGTCAGCTGCCCAGGTGTCTGATGTCAGTTTGTAGCAGGCCTTTGGCCCTCCATGGGAAGCCTGGCTTCCAGCTTGTGGCAGCTTGCATCTGGAAGAAATGCTGTTCCGTTCGGGATTGTAGGTGGTCGAGGCCAGGTGCCCGGCAGAGGGAGTTGGGCACAAAGGATAGCCTGTTTCCAGGGGTAAGTAAAGTCAGCTGCCCAGGTGCCTGATGTCAGTTTGTAGGAGGCCTTTGGCCCTCCAAGGGAAGCCAGGCTTCCAGCTTGTGGCAGCTTGCATCTGGAAGAAATCCTGTTCCGTTTGGGATTGTCGGTGGCCGAGGCCTGGTGCCCGGCAGAGGGAGTTGGGCACAAATGATGGCCTGTTTCCAGGGGTAAGTAAAGTCAGCTGCCCAGGTGCCTGATGTCAGTTTGTAGGAGGCCTTTGGCCCTCCAAGGGAAGCCAGGCTTCCAGCTTGTGGCAGCTTGCATCTGGAAGAAATCCTGTTCCGTTCGGGATTATAGGTGGCCGAGGCCAGGTGCCCGGCAGACGGAGTTGGGCACAAAGGATGGCCTGTTTCCAGGGGTAAGTAAAGTCAGCTGCCCAGGTGCCTGATGTCAGTTTGCAGGTGGCTATTGTTCCTCCATGGGATGCCAGACTTCCAGCGTGTAACTGCTTGCATCTGGAAGTAATCCTGTTCCGTTCGGGATTGTAGGTGTCCGAGGCCAGGTGCCCGGCAGAAAGAGTTGGGCACAAAGGATGGCCTGTTTCCAGGGGTAAGTAAAGTCAGCTGCCCAGGTGCCTGATGTCAGTTTGTAGGAGGCCTTTGGCCCTCCAAGGGAAGGCAGGCTTCCAGCTTGTGGCAGCTTGCATCTGGAAGAAATCCTGTTCCGTTTGGGATTGTAGGTGGCCGAGGCCTTGTGCCCGGCAGAGGGAGTTGGGCACAAATGATGGCCTGTTTCCAGGGGTAAGTAAAGTCAGCTGCCCAGGTGCCTGATGTAAGTTTGTAGTAGGCATTTGGCTTTTCAAGGGAAACTAGTCTTCCAGCTGTGGCAGCTTGCATCTGGAAGAAATCCTGTTCCATTCGGGATTGTAGGTGGCCGAGGCCAGGTGCCCGGCTGAGGGAGTTGGGCACAAATGATGGCCTGTTTCCAGGGGTAAGTAAAGTCAGCTGCCCAGGTGCCTGATGTCAGTTTGTAGGAGGCCTTTGGCCCTCCATGGGAAGCCAGGCTTCCAGCTTGTGGCAGCTTGCATCTGGAAGAAATCCTGTTCCGTTCGGGATTATAGGTGGCCGAGGCCAGGTGCCCGGCAGAGGGAGTTGGGCACAAATGATGGCCTGTTTCCAGGGGTAAGTAAAGTCAGCTGCCCAGGTGCCTGATGTAAGTTTGCAGGTGGCTATTGTTCCTCCATGGGATGCCAGGCTTCCAGCTTGTGGCTGCTTGCATCTGGAAGTAATCCTGTTCCGTTTGGGATCGTAGGTGGCCGAGGCCTGGTGTCCGGCTAAGGAATTTGGGAACAAAAGATGGCCTGTTTCCAGGGGTAAGTAAAGTTAGCATCCCAGGTGCTTGGTGTCAGTTTTTAGGAGGCCTTTGGCCCTCCAAGGGAAGCTAGTCTTCCAGTTTGTGGCAGCTTGCATCTGGAAGAAATCCTGTTCCGTTCGGGATTGTAGGTGGCCGAGGCCAGGTGCCCGGCAGACGGAGTTGGGCACAAAGGATGGCCTGTTTCCAGGGGTAAGTAAAGCTAGCTGCCCAGGTGCCTGATGTCAGTTTGTAGGAGGCCTTTGGCCCTCCAAGGGAAGCAAGTCTTTAAATTTGTGGCAGCTTGCATCTTGAATAAACGCTGTTCTGCTCATGATTGTAGGTGGTCGAGGCCAGGTGCCCGGCAGAGGGAGTTGGGCACAAATGATGGCCTGTTTCCAGGGCTAAGTAAAGTCAGCTGCCCAGGTGCCTGATGTCAGTTTGTAGCAGGCCTTTGGCCCTCCATGGGAAGCCAGGCTTCCAGCTTGTGGCAGCTTGCATCTGGAAGAAATGCTGTTCCGTTCGGGATTGTAGGTGGCCGAGGCCAGGTGCCCGGCAGAGGGAGTTGGGAACAAAGGATGGCCTGTTTCCAGGGGTAAGTAAAGTTAGCTGCCAAGGTGCCTGATGTCAGTTTGTAGGAGGCCTTTGGCCCTCCAAGGGAAGCCAGGCTTCCAGCTTGTGGCAGCTTGCATCTGGAAGAAATCCTGTTCCGTTTGGGATTGTAGGTGGCCGAGGCCAGGTGCCCGGCAGAGGGAGTTGGGCACAAATGATGGCCTCTTTCCAGGGGTAAGTAAAGTCAGCTGCCCAGGTGTCTGATGTCAGTTTGTAGCAGGCCTTTGGCCCTCCATGGGAAGCCTGGCTTCCAGCTTGTGGCAGCTTGCATCTGGAAGAAATGCTGTTCCGTTCGGGATTGTAGGTGGTCGAGGCCAGGTGCCCGGCAGAGGGAGTTGGGCACAAAGGATAGCCTGTTTCCAGGGGTAAGTAAAGTCAGCTGCCCAGGTGCCTGATGTCAGTTTGTAGGAGGCCTTTGGCCCTCCAAGGGAAGCCAGGCTTCCAGCTTGTGGCAGCTTGCATCTGGAAGAAATCCTGTTCCGTTTGGGATTGTCGGTGGCCGAGGCCTGGTGCCCGGCAGAGGGAGTTGGGCACAAATGATGGCCTGTTTCCAGGGGTAAGTAAAGTCAGCTGCCCAGGTGCCTGATGTCAGTTTGTAGGAGGCCTTTGGCCTTCCATGGGAAGCCAGGCTTCCAGCTTGTGGCAGCTTGCATCTGGAAGAAATCCTGTTCCGTTCGGGATTATAGGTGGCCGAGGCCAGGTGCCCGGCAGACGGAGTTGGGCACAAAGGATGGCCTGTTTCCAGGGGTAAGTAAAGTCAGCTGCCCAGGTGCCTGATGTCAGTTTGCAGGTGGCTATTGTTCCTCCATGGGATGCCAGGCTTCCAGCTTGTGGCTGCTTGCATCTGGAAGTAATCCTGTTCCGTTCGGGATTGTAGGTGTCCGAGGCCAGGTGCCCGGCAGAACGAGTTGGGCACAAAGGATGGCCTGTTTCCAGGGGTAAGTAAAGTCAGCTGCCCAGGTGCCTGATGTCAGTTTGTAGGAGGCCTTTGGCCCTCCAAGGGAAGCCAGGCTTCCAGCTTGTGGCAGCTTGCATCTGGAAGAAATCCTGTTCCGTTTGGGATTGTAGGTGGCCGAGGCCTTGTGCCCGGCAGAGGGAGTTGGGCACAAATGATGGCCTGTTTCCAGAGGTAAGTAAAGTCAGCTGCCCAGGTGCCTGATGTCAGTTTGTAGTAGGCATTTGGCTTTTCAAGAGAAACTAGTCTTCCAGCTGTGGCAGCTTGCATCTGGAAGAAATCCTGTTCCATTCGGGATTGTAGGTGGCCGAGGCCAGGTGCCCGGCAGAGGGAGTTGGGCACAAATGATGGCCTGTTTCCAGGGTTAAGTAAAGTCAGCTGCCCAGGTGCCTGATGTCAGTTTGTAGCAGGCCTTTGGCCCTCCATGGGAAGCCAGGCTTCCAGCTTGTGGCAGCTTGCATCTGGAAGAAATCCTGTTCCGTTCGGCGTTGTAGGTGTCCGGAGCCGGGTGGCCTGCTGAGGGAGTAGGGAACAAAGGATGGCCTGTTTCCAGGGGTAAGTAAAGTCAGCTGCCCAGGTGCCTGATGTCAGTTTGTAGGAGGCCTTTGGCCCTCCAAGGGAAGCTAGTCTTCCAGTTTGTGGCAGCATGCATCTGGAAGAAATGCTGTTCTGCTCGGGATTGTAGGTGGCCGAGGCCAGGTGCCCGGCAGAGGGAGTTGGGCACAAATGATAGCCTCTTTCCAGGGGTTAGTAAAGTCAGCTGCCCAGGTGTCTGATGTCAGTTTGTAGCAGGCCTTTGGCCCTCCATGGGAAGCCTGGCTTCCAGCTTGTGGCAGCTTGTATCTGGAAGAAATGCTGTTCCGTTCGGGATTGTAGGTGGCCGAGGCCAGGTGCCCGGCAGAGGGAGTTGGGAACAAAGGATGGCCTGTTTCCAGGGGTAAGTAAAGTCAGCTGCCCAGGTGCCTGATGTCAGTTTGCAGGTGGCTATTGTTCCTCCATGGGATGCCAGACTTCCAGCTTGTGGCTGCTTGCATCTGGAAGTAATCCTGTTCCGTTTGGGATTGTAGGTGTCCGAGGCCAGGTGCCCGGCAGAAAGAGTTGGGCACAAAGGATGGCCTGTTTCCAGGGGTAAGTAAAGTCAGCTGCCCAGGTGCCTGATGTCAGTTTGTAGGAGGCCTTTGGCCCTCCAAGGGAAGGCAGGCTTCCAGCTTGTGGCAGCTTGCATTTGGAAGAAATCCTGTTCCGTTTGGGATTGTAGGTGGCCGAGGCCTTGTGCCCGGCAGAGGGAGTTGGGCACAAATGATGGCCTGTTTCCAGGGGTAAGTAAAGTCAGCTGCCCAGGTGCCTGATGTAAGTTTGTAGTAGGCATTTGGCTTTTCAAGGGAAACTAGTCTTCCAGCTGTGGCAGCTTGCATCTGGAAGAAATCCTGTTCCATTCGGGATTGTAGGTGGCCGAGGCCAGGTGCCCGGCTGAGGGAGTTGGGCACAAATGATGGCCTGTTTCCAGGGGTAAGTAAAGTCAGCTGCCCAGGTGCCTGATGTCAGTTTGTAGGAGGCCTTTGGCCCTCCATGGGAAGCCAGGCTTCCAGCTTGTGGCAGCTTGCATCTGGAAGAAATCCTGTTCCGTTCGGGATTGTAGGTGGCCGAGGCCAGGTGCCCGGCAGAGGGAGTTGGGCACAAAGGATGGCCTGTTTCCAGGGGTAAGTAAAGCTAGCTGCCCAGGTGCCTGATGTCAGTTTGTAGGAGGCCTTTGGCCCTCCAAGGGAAGCAAGTCTTTAAGTTTGTGGCAGCTTGCATCTTGAATAAACGCTGTTCTGCTCATGATTTTAGGTGGTCGAGGCCAGGTGCCCGGCAGAGGGAGTTGGGCACAAATGATGGCCTGTTTCCAGGGCTAAGTAAAGTCAGCTGCCCAGGTGCCTGATGTCAGTTTGTAGCAGGCCTTTGGCCCTCCATGGGAAGCCAGGCTTCCAGCTTGTGGCAGCTTGCATCTGGAAGAAATGCTGTTCCGTTCGGGATTGTAGGTGGCCGAGGCCAGGTGCCCGGCACTGGGAGTTGGGAACAAAGGATGGCCTGTTTCCACGGGTAAGTAAAGTCAGCTGCCCAGGTGCCTGATGTCAGTTTGTAGGAGGCCTTTGGCCCTCCATGGGAAGCCAGGCTTCCAGCTTGTGGCAGCTTGCATCTGGAAGAAATCCTGTTCCGTTCGGGATTGTAGGTGGCCGAGGCCAGGTGCCCGGCAGAGGGAGTTGGGCACAAAGGATGGCCTGTTTCCAGGGGTAAGTAAAGCTAGCTGCCCAGGTGCCTGATGTCAGTTTGTAGGAGGCCTTTGGCCCTCCAAGGGAAGCAAGTCTTTAAGTTTGTGGCAGCTTGCATCTTGAATAAACGCTGTTCTGCTCATGATTTTAGGTGGTCGAGGCCAGGTGCCCGGCAGAGGGAGTTGGGCACAAATGATGGCCTGTTTCCAGGGCTAAGTAAAGTCAGCTGCCCAGGTGCCTGATGTCAGTTTGTAGCAGGCCTTTGGCCCTCCATGGGAAGCCAGGCTTCCAGCTTGTGGCAGCTTGCATCTGGAAGAAATCCTGTTCCGTTCGGCGTTGTAGGTGTCCGGAGCCGGGTGGCCTGCTGAGGGAGTAGGGAACAAAGGATGGCCTGTTTCCAGGGGTAAGTAAAGTCAGCTGCCCAGGTGCCTGATGTCAGTTTGTAGGAGGCCTTTGGCCCTCCAAGGGAAGCTAGTCTTCCAGTTTGTGTCAGCATGCATCTGGAAGAAATCCTGTTCCGTTCGGGATTGTAGGTGGCCGAGGCCAGGTGCCCGGCAGAGGGAGTTGGGCACAAATGATGGCCTCTTTCCAGGGGTAAGTAAAGTCAGCTGCCCAGGTGTCTGATGTCAGTTTGTAGCAGGCCTTTGGCCCTCCATGGGAAGCCTGGCTTCCAGCTTGTGGCAGCTTGCATCTGGAAGAAATGCTGTTCCGTTCGGGATTGTAGGTGGTCGAGGCCAGGTGCCCGGCAGAGGGAGTTGGGCACAAAGGATAGCCTGTTTCCAGGGGTAAGTAAAGTCAGCTGCCCAGGTGCCTGATGTCAGTTTGTAGGAGGCCTTTGGCCCTCCAAGGGAAGCCAGGCTTCCAGCTTGTGGCAGCTTGCATCTGGAAGAAATCCTGTTCCGTTTGGGATTGTCGGTGGCCGAGGCCTGGTGCCCGGCAGAGGGAGTTGGGCACAAATGATGGCCTGTTTCCAGGGGTAAGTAAAGTCAGCTGCCCAGGTGCCTGATGTCAGTTTGTAGGAGGCCTTTGGCCCTCCATGGGAAGCCAGGCTTCCAGCTTGTGGCAGCTTGCATCTGGAAGAAATCCTGTTCCGTTCGGGATTATAGGTGGCCGAGGCCAGGTGCCCGGCAGACGGAGTTGGGCACAAAGGATGGCCTGTTTCCAGGGGTAAGTAAAGTCAGCTGCCCAGGTGCCTGATGTCAGTTTGCAGGTGGCTATTGTTCCTCCATGGGATGCCAGACTTCCAGCTTGTGGCTGCTTGCATCTGGAAGTAATCCTGTTGTGTTCGGGATTGTAGGTGTCCGAGGCCAGGTGCCCGGCAGAAAGAGTTGGGCACAAAGGATGGCCTGTTTCCAGGGGTAAGTAAAGTCAGCTGCCCAGGTGCCTGATGTCAGTTTGTAGGAGGCCTTTGGCCCTCCAAGGGAAGGCAGGCTTCCAGCTTGTGGCAGCATGCATCTGGAAGAAATCCTGTTCCGTTTGGGATTGTAGGTGGCCGAGGCCTTGTGCCCGGCAGAGGGAGTTGGGCACAAATGATGGCCTGTTTCCAGGGGTAAGTAAAGTCAGCTGCCCAGGTGCCTGATGTAAGTTTGTAGTAGGCATTTGGCTTTTCAAGGGAAACTAGTCTTCCAGCTGTGGCAGCTTGCATCTGGAAGAAATCCTGTTCCATTCGGGATTGTAGGTGGCCGAGGCCAGGTGCCCGGCTGAGGGAGTTGGGCACAAATGATGGCCTGTTTCCAGGGGTAAGTAAAGTCAGCTGCCCAGGTGCCTGATGTCAGTTTGTAGGAGGCCTTTGGCCCTCCATGGGAAGCCAGGCTTCCAGCTTGTGGCAGCTTGCATCTGGAAGAAATCCTGTTCCGTTCGGGATTATAGGTGGCCGAGGCCAGGTGCCCGGCAGACGGAGTTGGGCACAAAGGATGGCCTGTTTCCAGGGGTAAGTAAAGTCAGCTGCCCAGGTGCCTGATGTCAGTTTGTAGGAGGCCTTTGGCCCTCCAAGGGAAGCTAGTCTTCCAGTTTGTGGCAGCTTGGATCTTGAAGAAATGCTGTTCTACTCATGATTGTAGGTGGTCGAGGCCAGGTGCCCGGCAGAGGGAGTTGGGCACAAATGATGACCTCTTTCCAGGGGTAAGTAAAGTCAGCTGCCCAGGTGTCTGATGTCAGTTTGTAGCAGGCCTTTGGCCCTCCATGGGAAGCCTGGCTTCCAGCTTGTGGCAGCTTGCATCTGGAAGAAATGCTGTTCCGTTCGGGATTGTAGGTGGTCGAGGCCAGGTGCCCGGCAGAGGGAGTTGGGCACAAAGGATAGCCTGTTTCCAGGGGTAAGTAAAGTCAGCTGCCCAGGTGCCTGATGTCAGTTTGTAGGAGGCCTTTGGCCCTCCAAGGGAAGCCAGGCTTCCAGCTTGTGGCAGCTTGCATCTGGAAGAAATCCTGTTCCGTTTGGGATTGTCGGTGGCCGAGGCCTGGTGCCCGGCAGAGGGAGTTGGGCACAAATGATGGCCTGTTTCCAGGGGTAAGTAAAGTCAGCTGCCCAGGTGCCTGATGTCAGTTTGTAGGAGGCCTTTGGCCCTCCATGGGAAGCCAGGCTTCCAGCTTGTGGCAGCTTGCATCTGGAAGAAATCCTGTTCCGTTCGGGATTATAGGTGGCCGAGGCCAGGTGCCCGGCAGACGGAGTTGGGCACAAAGGATGGCCTGTTTCCAGGGGTAAGTAAAGTCAGCTGCCCAGGTGCCTGATGTCAGTTTGCAGGTGGCTATTGTTCCTCCATGGGATGCCAGACTTCCAGCTTGTGGCTGCTTGCATCTGGAAGTAATCCTGTTCCGTTCGGGATTGTAGGTGTCCGAGGCCAGGTGCCCGGCAGAAAGAGTTGGGCACAAAGGATGGCCTGTTTCCAGGGGTAAGTAAAGTCAGCTGCCCAGGTGCCTGATGTCAGTTTGTAGGAGGCCTTTGGCCCTCCAAGGGAAGGCAGGCTTCCAGCTTGTGGCAGCTTGCATCTGGAAGAAATCCTGTTCCGTTTGGGATTGTAGGTGGCCGAGGCCTTGTGCCCGGCAGAGGGAGTTGGGCACAAATGATGGCCTGTTTCCAGGGGTAAGTAAAGTCAGCTGCCCAGGTGCCTGATGTAAGTTTGTAGTAGGCATTTGGCTTTTCAAGGGAAACTAGTCTTCCAGCTGTGGCAGCTTGCATCTGGAAGAAATCCTGTTCCATTCGGGATTGTAGGTGGCCGAGGCCAGGTGCCCGGCTGAGGGAGTTGGGCACAAATGATGGCCTGTTTCCAGGGGTAAGTAAAGTCAGCTGCCCAGGTGCCTGATGTCAGTTTGTAGGAGGCCTTTGGCCCTCCATGGGAAGCCAGGCTTCCAGCTTGTGGCAGCTTGCATCTGGAAGAAATCCTGTTCCGTTCGGGATTATAGGTGGCCGAGGCCAGGTGCCCGGCAGACGGAGTTGGGCACAAAGGATGGCCTGTTTCCAGGGGTAAGTAAAGTCAGCTGCCCAGGTGCCTGATGTAAGTTTGCAGGTGGCTATTGTTCCTCCATGGGATGCCAGGCTTCCAGCTTGTGGCTGCTTGCATCTGGAAGTAATCCTGTTCCGTTTGGGATCGTAGGTGGCCGAGGCCTGGTGTCCGGCTAAGGAATATGGGAACAAAAGATGGCCTGTTTCCAGGGGTAAGTAAAGTTAGCATCCCAGGTGCTTGGTGTCAGTTTTTAGGAGGCCTTTGGCCCTCCAAGGGAAGCTAGTCTTCCAGTTTGTGGCAGCTTGCATCTGGAAGAAATCCTGTTCCGTTCGGGATTGTAGGTGGCCGAGGCCAGGTGCCCGGCAGAGGGAGTTTGGCACAAAGGATGGCCTGTTTCCAGGGGTAAGTAAAGCTAGCTGCCCAGGTGCCTGATGTCAGTTTGTAGGAGGCCTTTGGCCCTCCAAGGGAAGCAAGTCTTTAAGTTTGTGGCAGCTTGCATCTTGAATAAACGCTGTTCTGCTCATGATTGTAGGTGGTCGAGGCCAGGTGCCCGGCAGAGGGAGTTGGGCACAAATGATGGCCTGTTTCCAGGGCTAAGTAAAGTCAGCTGCCCAGGTGCCTGATGTCAGTTTGTAGCAGGCCTTTGGCCCTCCATGGGAAGCCAGGCTTCCAGCTTGTGGCAGCTTGCATCTGGAAGAAATGCTGTTCCGTTCGGGATTGTAGGTGGCCGAGGCCAGGTGCCCGGCAGAGGGAGTTGGGAACAAAGGATGGCCTGTTTCCAGGGGTAAGTAAAGTTAGCTGCCAAGGTGCCTGATGTCAGTTTGTAGGAGGCCTTTGGCCCTCCAAGGGAAGCCAGGCTTCCAGCTTGTGGCAGCTTGCATCTGGAAGAAATCCTGTTCCGTTTGGGATTGTAGGTGGCCGAGGCCAGGTGCCCGGCAGAGGGAGTTGGGCACAAATGATGGCCTCTTTCCAGGGGTAAGTAAAGTCAGCTGCCCAGGTGTCTGATGTCAGTTTGTAGCAGGCCTTTGGCCCTCCATGGGAAGCCTGGCTTCCAGCTTGTGGCAGCTTGCATCTGGAAGAAATGCTGTTCCGTTCGGGATTGTAGGTGGTCGAGGCCAGGTGCCCGGCAGAGGGAGTTGGGCACAAAGGATAGCCTGTTTCCAGGGGTAAGTAAAGTCAGCTGCCCAGGTGCCTGATGTCAGTTTGTAGGAGGCCTTTGGCCCTCCAAGGGAAGCCAGGCTTCCAGCTTGTGGCAGCTTGCATCTGGAAGAAATCCTGTTCCGTTTGGGATTGTCGGTGGCCGAGGCCTGGTGCCCGGCAGAGGGAGTTGGGCACAAATTATGGCCTGTTTCCAGGGGTAAGTAAAGTCAGCTGCCCAGGTGCCTGATGTCAGTTTGTAGGAGGCCTTTGGCCCTCCATGGGAAGCCAGGCTTCCAGCTTGTGGCAGCTTGCATCTGGAAGAAATCCTGTTCCGTTCGGGATTATAGGTGGCCGAGGCCAGGTGCCCGGCAGACGGAGTTGGGCACAAAGGATGGCCTGTTTCCAGGGGTAAGTAAAGTCAGCTGCCCAGGTGCCTGATGTCAGTTTGCAGGTGGCTATTGTTTCTCCATGGGATGGCAGGCTTCCAGCTTGTGGCTGCTTGCATCTGGAAGTAATCCTGTTCCGTTCGGGATTGTAGGTGTCCGAGGCCAGGTGCCCGGCAGAAAGAGTTGGGCACAAAGGATGGCCTGTTTCCAGGGGTAAGTAAAGTCAGCTGCCCAGGTGCCTGATGTCAGTTTGTAGGAGGCCTTTGGCCCTCCAAGGGAAGCCAGGCTTCCAGCTTGTGGCAGCTTGCATCTGGAAGAAATCCTGTTCCGTTTGGGATTGTAGGTGGCCGAGGCCTTGTGCCCGGCAGAGGGAGTTGGGCACAAATGATGGCCTGTTTCCAGAGGTAAGTAAAGTCAGCTGCCCAGGTGCCTGATGTCAGTTTGTAGTAGGCATTTGGCTTTTCAAGAGAAACTAGTCTTCCAGCTGTGGCAGCTTGCATCTGGAAGAAATCCTGTTCCATTCGGGATTGTAGGTGGCCGAGGCCAGGTGCCCGGCAGAGGGAGTTGGGCACAAATGATGGCCTGTTTCCAGGGGTAAGTAAAGTCAGCTGCCCAGGTGCCTGATGTCAGTTTGCAGGTGGCTATTGTTCCTCCATGGGATGCCAGACTTCCAGCTTGTGGCTGCTTGCATCTGGAAGTAATCCTGTTCCGTTCGGGATTGTAGGTGTCCGAGGCCAGGTGCCCGGCAGAAAGAGTTGGGCACAAAGGATGGCCTGTTTCCAGGGGTAAGTAAAGTCAGCTGCCCAGGTGCCTGATGTCAGTTTGTAGGAGGCCTTTGGCCCTCCAAGGGAAGGCAGGCTTCCAGCTTGTGGCAGCTTGCATCTGGAAGAAATCCTGTTCCGTTTGGGATTGTAGGTGGCCGAGGCCTTGTGCCCGGCAGAGGGAGTTGGGCACAAATGATGGCCTGTTTCCAGGGGTAAGTAAAGTCAGCTGCCCAGGTGCCTGATGTAAGTTTGTAGTAGGCATTTGGCTTTTCAAGGGAAACTAGTCTTCCAGCTGTGGCAGCTTGCATCTGGAAGAAATCCTGTTCCATTCGGGATTGTAGGTGGCCGAGGCCAGGTGCCCGGCTGAGGGAGTTGGGCACAAATGATGGCCTGTTTCCAGGGGTAAGTAAAGTCAGCTGCCCAGGTGCCTGATGTCAGTTTGTAGGAGGCCTTTGGCCCTCCATGGGAAGCCAGGCTTCCAGCTTGTGGCAGCTTGCATCTGGAAGAAATCCTGTTCCGTTCGGGATTATAGGTGGCCGAGGCCAGGTGCCCGGCAGAGGGAGTTGGGCACAAATGATGGCCTGTTTCCAGGGGTAAGTAAAGTCAGCTGCCCAGGTGCCTGATGTAAGTTTGCAGGTGGCTATTGTTCCTCCATGGGATGCCAGGCTTCCAGCTTGTGGCTGCTTGCATCTGGAAGTAATCCTGTTCCGTTTGGGATCGTAGGTGGCCGAGGCCTGGTGTCCGGCTAAGGAATTTGGGAACAAAAGATGGCCTGTTTCCAGGGGTAAGTAAAGTTAGCATCCCAGGTGCTTGGTGTCAGTTTTTAGGAGGCCTTTGGCCCTCCAAGGGAAGCTAGTCTTCCAGTTTGTGGCAGCTTGCATCTGGAAGAAATCCTGTTCCGTTCGGGATTGTAGGTGGCCGAGGCCAGGTGCCCGGCAGAGGGAGTTTGGCACAAAGGATGGCCTGTTTCCAGGGGTAAGTAAAGCTAGCTGCCCAGGTGCCTGATGTCAGTTTGTAGGAGGCCGTTGGCCCTCCAAGGGAAGCAAGTCTTTAAGTTTGTGGCAGCTTGCATCTTGAATAAACGCTGTTCTGCTCATGATTGTAGGTGGTCGAGGCCAGGTGCCCGGCAGAGGGAGTTGGGCACAAATGATGGCCTGTTTCCAGGGCTAAGTAAAGTCAGCTGCCAGGTGCCTGATGTCAGTTTGTAGCAGGCCTTTGGCCCTCCATGGGAAGCCAGGCTTCCAGCTTGTGGCAGCTTGCATCTGGAAGAAATGCTGTTCCGTTCGGGATTGTAGGTGGCCGAGGCCAGGTGCCCGCAGAGGGAGTTGGGAACAAAGGATGGCCTGTTTCCAGGGGTAAGTAAAGTTAGCTGCCAAGGTGCCTGATGTCAGTTTGTAGGAGGCCTTTGGCCCTCCAAGGGAAGCCAGGCTTCCAGCTTGTGGCAGCTTGCATCTGGAAGAAATCCTGTTCCGTTTGGGATTGTAGGTGGCCGAGGCCAGGTGCCCGACAGAGGGAGTTGGGCACAAATGATGGCCTCTTTCCAGGGGTAAGTAAAGTCAGCTGCCCAGGTGTCTGATGTCAGTTTGTAGCAGGCCTTTGGCCCTCCATGGGAAGCCTGGCTTCCAGCTTGTGGCAGCTTGCATCTGGAAGAAATGCTGTTCCGTTCGGGATTGTAGGTGGTCGAGGCCAGGTGCCCGGCAGAGGGAGTTGGGCACAAAGGATAGCCTGTTTCCAGGGGTAAGTAAAGTCAGCTGCCCAGGTGCCTGATGTCAGTTTGTAGGAGGCCTTTGGCCCTCCAAGGGAAGCCAGGCTTCCAGCTTGTGGCAGCTTGCATCTGGAAGAAATCCTGTTCCGTTTGGGATTGTCGGTGGCCGAGGCCTGGTGCCCGGCAGAGGGAGTTGGGCACAAATGATGGCCTGTTTCCAGGGGTAACGTAAAGTCAGCTGCCCAGGTGCCTGATGTCAGTTTGTAGGAGGCCTTTGGCCCTCCATGGGAAGCCAGGCTTCCAGCTTGTGGCAGCTTGCATCTGGAAGAAATCCTGTTCCGTTCGGGATTATAGGTGGCCGAGGCCAGGTGCCCGGCAGACGGAGTTGGGCACAAAGGATGGCCTGTTTCCAGGGGTAAGTAAAGTCAGCTGCCCAGGTGCCTGATGTCAGTTTGCAGGTGGCTATTGTTCCTCCATGGGATGCCAGGCTTCCAGCTTGTGGCTGCTTGCATCTGGAAGTAATCCTGTTCCGTTCGGGATTGTAGGTGTCCGAGGCCAGGTGCCCGGCAGAAAGAGTTGGGCACAAAGGATGGCCTGTTTCCAGGGGTAAGTAAAGTCAGCTGCCCAGGTGCCTGATGTCAGTTTGTAGGAGGCCTTTGGCCCTCCAAGGGAAGCCAGGCTTCCAGCTTGTGGCAGCTTGCATCTGGAAGAAATCCTGTTCCGTTTGGGATTGTAGGTGGCCGAGGCCTTGTGCCCGGCAGAGGGAGTTGGGCACAAATGATGGCCTGTTTCCAGAGGTAAGTAAAGTCAGCTGCCCAGGTGCCTGATGTCAGTTTGTAGTAGGCATTTGGCTTTTCAAGAGAAACTAGTCTTCCAGCTGTGGCAGCTTGCATCTGGAAGAAATCCTGTTCCATTCGGGATTGTAGGTGGCCGAGGCCAGGTGCCCGGCAGAGGGAGTTGGGCACAAATGATGGCCTGTTTCCAGGGTTAAGTAAAGTCAGCTGCCCAGGTGCCTGATGTCAGTTTGTAGCAGGCCTTTGGCCCTCCATGGGAAGCCAGGCTTCCAGCTTGTGGCAGCTTGCATCTGGAAGAAATCCTGTTCCGTTCGGCGTTGTAGGTGTCCGGAGCCGGGTGGCCAGCTGAGGGAGTAGGGAACAAAGGATGGCCTGTTTCCAGGGGTAAGTAAAGTCAGCTGCCCAGGTGCCTGATGTCAGTTTGTAGGAGGGCCTTTGGCCCTCCAAGGGAAGCTAGTCTTCCAGTTTGTGGCAGCATGCATCTGGAAGAAATGCTGTTCTGCTCGGGATTGTAGGTGGCCGAGGCCAGGTGCCCGGCAGAGGGAGTTGGGCACAAATGATAGCCTCTTTCCAGGGGTTAGTAAAGTCAGCTGCCCAGGTGTCTGATGTCAGTTTGTAGCAGGCCTTTGGCCCTCCATGGGAAGCCTGGCTTCTAGCTTGTGGCAGCTTGTATCTGGAAGAAATGCTGTTCCGTTCGGGATTGTAGGTGGCCGAGGCAGGTGCCCGGCAGAGGGAGTTGGGATCAAAGGATGCCTGTTTCCAGGGGTAAGTAAAGTCAGCTGCCCAGGTGCCTGATGTCAGTTTGCAGGTGGCTATTGTTCCTCCATGGGATGCCAGACCTTCCAGCTTGTGGCTGCTTGCATCTGGAAGTAATCCTGTTCCGTTTGGGATTGTAGGTGTCCGAGGCCAGGTGCCCGGCAGAAAGAGTTGGGCACAAAGGATGGCCTGTTTACAGGGGTAAGTAAAGTCAGCTGCCCAGGTGCCTGATGTCAGTTTGTAGGAGCCTTTGGCCCTCCAAGGGAAGGCAGGCTTCCAGCTTGTGGCAGCTTGCATTTGGAAGAAATCCTGTTCCGTTTGGGATTGTAGGTGGCCGAGGCCTTGTGCCCGGCAGAGGAGTTGGGCACAAATGATGGCCTGTTTCCAGGGGTAAGTAAAGTCAGCTGCCCAGGTGCCTGATGTCAGTTTGTAGGAGGCCTTTGGCCCTCCATGGGAAGCCAGGCTTCCAGCTTGTGGCAGCTTGCATCTGGAAGAAATCCTGTTCCGTTCGGGATTGTAGGTGGCCGAGGCCAGGTGCCCGGCAGAGGGAGTTGGGCACAAAGGATGGCCTGTTTCCAGGGGTAAGTAAAGCTAGCTGCCCAGGTGCCTGATGTCAGTTTGTAGGAGGCCTTTGGCCCTCCAAGGGAAGCAAGTCTTTAAGTTTGTGGCAGCTTGCATCTTGAATAAACGCTGTTCTGCTCATGATTTTAGGTGGTCGAGGCCAGTGCCCGGCAGAGGGAGTTGGGCACAAATGATGGCCTGTTTCCAGGGCTAAGTAAAGTCAGCTGCCCAGGTGCCTGATGTCAGTTTGTAGCAGGCCTTTGGCCCTCCATGGGAAGCCAGGCTTCCAGCTTGTGGCAGCTTGCATCTGGAAGAAATGCTGTTCCGTTCGGGATTGTAGGTGGCCGAGGCCAGGTGCCCGGCACTGGGAGTTGGGGAACAAAGGATGGCCTGTTTCCAGGGGTAAGTAAAGTCAGCTGCCCAGGTGCCTGATGTCAGTTTGTAGGAGGCCTTTGGCCCTCCATGGGAAGCCAGGCTTCCAGCTTGTGGCAGCTTGCATCTGGAAGAAATCCTGTTCCGTTCGGGATTGTAGGTGGCCGAGGCCAGGTGCCCGGCAGAGGGAGTTGGGCACAAAGGATGGCCTGTTTCCAGGGGTAAGTAAAGCTAGCTGCCCAGGTGCCTGATGTCAGTTTGTAGGAGGCCTTTGGCCCTCCAAGGGAAGCAAGTCTTTAAGTTTGTGGCAGCTTGCATCTTGAATAAACGCTGTTCTGCTCATGATTTTAGGTGGTCGAGGCCAGGTGCCCGGCAGAGGGAGTTGGGCACAAATGATGGCCTGTTTCCAGGGGTAAGTAAAGTCAGCTGCCCAGGTGCCTGATGTCAGTTTGTAGCAGGCCTTTGGCCCTCCATGGGAAGCCAGGCTTCCAGCTTGTGGCAGCTTGCATCTGGAAGAAATCCTGTTCCGTTCGGCGTTGTAGGTGTCCGGAGCCGGGTGGCCTGCTGAGGGAGTAGGGAACAAAGGATGGCCTGTTTCCAGGGGTAAGTAAAGTCAGCTGCCCAGGTGCCTGATGTCAGTTTGTAGGAGGCCTTTGGCCCTCCAAGGGAAGCTAGTCTTCCAGTTTGTGGCAGCATGCATCTGGAAGAAATCCTGTTCCGTTCGGGATTGTAGGTGGCCGAGGCCAGGTGCCCGGCAGAGGGAGTTGGGCACAAATGATGGCCTCTTTCCAGGGGTAAGTAAAGTCAGCTGCCCAGGTGTCTGATGTCAGTTTGTAGCAGGCCTTTGGCCCTCCATGGGAAGCCTGGCTTCCAGCTTGTGGCAGCTTGCATCTGGAAGAAATGCTGTTCCGTTCGGGATTGTAGGTGGTCGAGGCCAGGTGCCCGGCAGAGGGAGTTGGGCACAAAGGATAGCCTGTTTCCAGGGGTAAGTAAAGTCAGCTGCCCAGGTGCCTGATGTCAGTTTGTAGGAGGCCTTTGGCCCTCCAAGGGAAGCCAGGCTTCCAGCTTGTGGCAGCTTGCATCTGGAAGAAATCCTGTTCCGTTTGGGATTGTCGGTGGCCGAGGCCTGGTGCCCGGCAGAGGGAGTTGGGCACAAATGATGGCCTGTTTCCAGGGGTAAGTAAAGTCAGCTGCCCAGGTGCCTGATGTCAGTTTGTAGGAGGCCTTTGGCCCTCCATGGGAAGCCAGGCTTCCAGCTTGTGGCAGCTTGCATCTGGAAGAAATCCTGTTCCGTTCGGGATTATAGGTGGCCGAGGCCAGGTGCCCGGCAGACGGAGTTGGGCACAAAGGATGGCCTGTTTCCAGGGGTAAGTAAAGTCAGCTGCCCAGGTGCCTGATGTCAGTTTGCAGGTGGCTATTGTTCCTCCATGAGATGCCAGACTTCCAGCTTGTGGCTGCTTGCATCTGGAAGTAATCCTGTTGTGTTCGGGATTGTAGGTGTCCGAGGCCAGGTGCCCGGCAGAAAGAGTTGGGCACAAAGGATGGCCTGTTTCCAGGGGTAAGTAAAGTCAGCTGCCCAGGTGCCTGATGTCAGTTTGTAGGAGGCCTTTGGCCCTCCAAGGGAAGGCAGGCTTCCAGCTTGTGGCAGCTTGCATCTGGAAGAAATCCTGTTCCGTTTGGGATTGTAGGTGGCCGAGGCCTTGTGCCCGGCAGAGGGAGTTGGGCACAAATGATGGCCTGTTTCCAGGGGTAAGTAAAGTCAGCTGCCCAGGTGCCTGATGTAAGTTTGTAGTAGGCATTTGGCTTTTCAAGGGAAACTAGTCTTCCAGCTGTGGCAGCTTGCATCTGGAAGAAATCCTGTTCCATTCGGGATTGTAGGTGGCCGAGGCCAGGTGCCCGGCTGAGGGAGTTGGGCACAAATGATGGCCTGTTTCCAGGGGTAAGTAAAGTCAGCTGCCCAGGTGCCTGATGTCAGTTTGTAGGAGGCCTTTGGCCCTCCATGGGAAGCCAGGCTTCCAGCTTGTGGCAGCTTGCATCTGGAAGAAATCCTGTTCCGTTCGGCGTTGTAGGTGTCCGGAGCCGGGTGGCCTGCTGAGGGAGTAGGGAACAAAGGATGGCCTGTTTCCAGGGGTAAGTAAAGTCAGCTGCCCAGGTGCCTGATGTCAGTTTGTAGGAGGCCTTTGGCCCTCCAAGGGAAGCTAGTCTTCCAGTTTGTGGCAGCATGCATCTGGAAGAAATCCTGTTCCGTTCGGGATTGTAGGTGGCCGAGGCCAGGTGCCCGGCAGAGGGAGTTGGGCACAAATGATGGCCTCTTTCCAGGGGTAAGTAAAGTCAGCTGCCCAGGTGTCTGATGTCAGTTTGTAGCAGGCCTTTGGCCCTCCATGGGAAGCCTGGCTTCCAGCTTGTGGCAGCTTGCATCTGGAAGAAATGCTGTTCCGTTCGGGATTGTAGGTGGTCGAGGCCAGGTGCCCGGCAGAGGGAGTTGGGCACAAAGGATGGCCTGTTCCAGGGGTAAGTAAAGTCAGCTGCCCAGGTGCCTGATGTCAGTTTGTAGCAGGCCTTTGGCCCTCCATGGGAAGCCAGGCTTCCAGCTTGTGGCAGCTTGCATCTGGAAGAAATCCTGTTCCGTTCGGGATTATAGGTGGCCGAGGCCAGGTGCCCGGCAGACGGAGTTGGGCACAAAGGATGGCCTGTTTCCAGGGGTAAGTAAAGTCAGCTGCCCAGGTGCCTGATGTCAGTTTGTAGGAGGCCTTTGGCCCTCCAAGGGAAGCTAGTCTTCCAGTTTGTGGCAGCTTGCATCTTGAAGAAATGCTGTTCTACTCATGATTGTAGGTGGTCGAGGCCAGGTGCCCGGCAGAGGGAGTTGGGCACAAATGATGACCTGTTTCCAGGGGTAAGTTAAAGTCAGCTGCCCAGGTGCCTGATGTCAGTTTGTAGCAGGCCTTTGGCCCTCCATGGGAAGCCAGGCTTCCAGCTTGTGGCAGCTTGCATCTGGAAGAAATGCTGTTCCGTTCGGGATTGTAGGTGGCCGAGGCCAGGTGCCCGGCAGAGGGAGTTAGGAACAAAGGATGGCCTGTTTCCAGGGGTAAGTAAAGTTAGCTGCCAAGGTGCCTGATGTCAGTTTGTAGCAGGCCTTTGGCCCTCCCAAGGGAAGCCAGGCTTCCAGCTTGTGGCAGCTTGCATCTGGAAGAAATCCTGTTCCGTTTGGGATTGTCGGTGGCCGAGGCCTGGTGCCCCGGCAGAGGGAGTTGGGCACAAATGATGGCCTGTTTCCAGGGGTAAGTAAAGTCAGCTGCCCAGGTGCCTGATGTCAGTTTGTAGTAGGCATTTGGCTTTTCAAGGGAAACTAGTCTTCCAGCTGTGGCAGCTTGCATCTGGAAGAAATCCTGTTCCATTTGGGAGTGTAGGTGGCCGAGGCCTGGTGCCTGGCAGAGGGAGTTGGGCACAAATGATGGACTGTTTCCAGGGGTAAGTAAAGTCAGCTGCCCAGGTGCCTGATGTCGGTTTGTAGGAGGCCTTTGGCCCTCCATGGGAAGCCAGGCTTCCAGCTTGTGGCAGCTTGCATCTGGAAGAAATCCTGTTCCGTTCGGGATTGTAGGTGGCCGAGGCCAGGTGCCCGGCAGAGGAAATTGGGGCACAAAGGATGGCCTGTTTCCAGGGGTAAGTAAAGTCAGCTGCCCAGGTGCCTGATGTCAGTTTGTAGGAGGCCTTTGGCCCTCCAAGGAAGCAAGTCTTTAAGTTTGTGGCAGCTTACATCTTGAAGAAATGCTGTTCTGCTCATGATTGTAGGTGGTCGAGGCCAGGTGCCCGGCAGAGGGAGTTGGGCACAAATGATGGCCTGTTTCCAGGGGTAAGTAAAGTCAGCTGCCCAGGTGCCTGATGTCAGTTTGTAGCAGGCCTTTGGCCCTCCATGGGAAGCCAGGCT